>NC_030418.2:6081353-6286353 GCF_001660625.3 Ictalurus punctatus | reverse complement strand
TCATAATTTTGCCTCTCACTTCAAGGTCGAGGTGCAGTGTACAGTTTTGATCCAGTTGGTTCCTACCAGAGGGACGCTTACAAAGCCGGTGGCTCAGCAAGCGCAATGCTGCAGCCCCTGCTTGACAATCAGGTAAGATTATAACGGACAGCTTCACAACTGTCCGTTAGGGCATGTTGGTGCGAGGTGTTACTCAAATCAACATGTGTATGTATAAATGCAAGATAATTCTCACACATTAGTACATGTGGTTTAATTTTTTACATACATACATATAACGTTAACATAGCTGATTGGTTCAGAGTTAGAATCGTTTAAAATATGAATAGTTTAAAATAAAATTCTATTAAAAAAAAAAAAAAAGTTTAAGATACTTAAAAAAAAAATACTTTACAGGCGCCTGGAGGAAATTTCTCATGGAATACGATGAGTATTTAACTTGATATAAAACAGGAAAGAACAGTGATGGATTTACCAAATGATGAAGCCATTTTTTGGTTGTTAAATCTTATTCCTCTAAACCAGTGGTCATCAACCCTTTTCCTGGAGATCTACCTTCCTGGAGACTTGAGCTCCAGCCATAATTGTGCCCATGTGACCATCTAATCTTTACATTAAGAAGTTCTTGATCAGCAAAAACAGGTGTGATACACATTGGTTGGAGATGAAACTGGCAGGAAGGTAGATCTCAAGGTGGAGGGTTGGTGACCACTGCTCTAGTCCGTAGTAGCAATTAAAATGGAGGACAAAAGTATTCAAATTAAAGAGAGAGTTCACCCAAAAATGATAATTCTGTCATCAATTACTCACCCTCATGTAGTTCCAAACCCATAAGACTTTTGTTCATCTTCGGAACACAAATGAAGGCATTTTTAATGAAATCTGGGAGATTTCTGTCCCTCCGTTTACAGTCCAGTAACCAAAACTTTCAAGCTCCAAAAAGTTCATAAAGGCATCGTAAATGTAATCCATGTGACTCAAATGGTTTAATCCCAATTTTATGAAGTGATACGAATGCATAGATCTCCGATTCGCGCTCACCAGAGAACCACGACACGTTATGTTGATGTGAAAGCGGCCCAAAAAAATGCAAGTTTGCGGACATCTTTGGTACATGGATTGTTCTGCGTGACTCCGTTTGTGTACTGCGTCCCTCTTCCTCTGCTGTAAACAGTGTAGCACTTCCGGGTCCCAATAGGGACTTTAAGCAACAGCTGCAAATGGAACAGCAACGGCATCGACATTATGTCGTTGTATTGTGCATACACGACTTTAACTCCTACTTCATGACGTTCTACTGTAACGTCTACTACGGGAGAATAGCTGGTTTGCTGTAGTCGTTACAACGTAACAGATTAGGTAAGTAAATGTTATGTTTTATGGTATATGACACTGTAATTGCATCAGTCTATGATTGTACCATTTAGTCTTTTATTTAATCTGTGTTGATATGCTTTAAACTTCAGCTAATTTAAATTTTCTGACACGAAATTTAGGCATTTAGGCATTCGTCTTTCTTCATGTAATCAAGATTAAAAGGCAATTATTGCTTACATGGTAAATCTAGGTTTTTAGACTTATTGGCATCATACAAGAGTAAAACCTCTTTTCTGACAATAGATAATTATTTAATTACTTAATTTGAGCTTTTTTGCACACATAGAGCATTCATATCTCTTCATAAAATTGGGATTAAACCACTGGAGTCGCATGGATTACTTTTATGATGCCTTTATGAACTTTTTGGGACTTGAAAGTTTTGATCCAAAGCTTCATTTGTGTCCCGAAGATGAACGAAAGTTTTATGGGTTTGGAATGACATGAGGGCGAGTAATTGACGACTGAATTTTCATTTTTGATGATAAACAGCTTTTATGAGGTTAGTCTTATTGGGTATAGTAAGCTCTATAGCTTGATGCTCTTTAGTCTTGATACTTGAGAATGCAAGAGCTAGAACAATTGTTGCTGCGAAGCTAGTAAAATCTTTGACAAAACCTTTTGTACTTGGTTTTACACAGATTGGATACAAGAACATGGAAAATGTGGAGCAGTTGCCATTGACACTGGATAAAGCTGTACAGCTGGTTAAAGATGTGTTCGTATCCGCTGCAGAGAGAGATGTCTACACTGGAGATGCGCTCAAGATCTGCATCATTACCAAGGAAGGCATCCGGGAGGAGAATGTACCACTCAGGAGAGACTAAAGGGCCTACATGACTATGCCAGAAACCGCCCTGCTTTCTCTCTTTTTTCTGGAATTAATATGTTCACTCTGAATATTGAATACTGCTTTATTGTCCTTTTTTGTATTCTTGCCCAAGAATAAAAATACTAAATAGTTGCAAGGTCTCTTTATTTGCTATTGTAAGTTGTTTGAGACATCAGGTTATCAAGTCGTATCAGGTTATAAACAAACAAATACACTACTGATGTACGTGCTATTCAACATAAACTTTCATTTGAATTACACACACTGTCATTGGTTGTAAGATGAGGCTCACCCTAGCTGTAGAAGCAAGTGCATCTCTACAGTCAGTAATCTCTCCAACTAAAAATAAATAAATAAATAAACAGAAAATCATTAGTGAAAATTGAGTGGTTTTAAAATAAATTGGGGACTTTTTTTTGGTAACAAATAAATAAAACGAGTACATCTCACTCCTTCTGTAACAGCAAGTGACCGTTTCAAAGAGTGGTTTCATGCATTCCAACATTAAAAGCTTAAATAATGGTCTATAGTTTTCTGTGACTAAAACTTTTATATAAAAATATTTATATAAAATATTTATAGAAAAAAAATCATAATGCCTAGTATTATTTTTTTTTAGTATATATTCAGTATATTCATTTTGGTTGATTTAGTCAAGCTTTATTTTTCTGTCCTTTTATTAACAATTAAATTATAGGGCAATATGAAATAAAAACTGGCCTTAAAGAACGCTTCTTAGGTCATTTCTCTGCATAGATTCAGTTTTAGTATAAATGATCCCCTGTTAAAATGACAGGTTTTTGTTATGTAAAAAATAATAAAAACAAGATAAATCATGTGACAACTTTTTCAAAAGGTATATTTGGTGCATAAAAGCACATCACCAAAAGAACTCCATACCCACAGTGAAGCTTGGTGGTGGCAGCATCATGCTTTATGGCTGCTTTTCTTCAGCCAGAACTGGGGCTTTTATCGAAGGGGAAGGAATCATGTCACGTTTCAGCACGACAATGACCCAAAGCATATAATCCAAATCAACAAAGGAACGGCTTAATCAAAAATCAATGATTTTGAATGACTTAGCCAGAATCCAGACCTGAGTCCAAGTGAAAATCTGTGGGGTGACCTGAACCCAGCTGCACACAGGAGATGCCCTTACAATTTGATGGATCTAGAATGTTTTTGCAAAAAAAAAGAGTGAGAAAGTATTGCCAAATCAAGACGTGCTACGCTGATAGACTCTTCCCCAAAAAGACCGAGTGGTGTAATAAAATCAAAAAGTACTTCAACAAAGTATTAGTTTATGGGTGTGCAACTGAGGTTGTTTTTCTGTTCACCTGCCAAGGAGTAGCCTCATCAAAATGCGTAATTGTGATTTAGAAAAGCTAGTACTGAACCGCGTACATTTGTGCCTTTCGTTCAAGCCACACTTAACACTTTTCACATCCACAGTGTCGAGTCACATTAGCGAGGTAGCGCTTGATGTGCTAACGAGCGACTGTGGAGCATAATCGTAAGTATGAAAACCTGTGTTGAGTAGAACATTTTCAAAGTTTTTTTTTGCGAGTATAGAGCTAACTAAGGTGCATGTTTGTTGTGTTTTTAAGTTATTTGGCAATGGGTCCAAGTGCTTAAAACTGGACGATCGAAGGATTAAACCAAACAGACATTGAACTAACAGCTGAAGATGGTACGGTGAAGAAATACCACAGAGAGATCTCGAAGCTGTCCTCAACAGCAGCTAAACTCACCGAGCTGACTATAGAGGCCTGTCCAGACTTTTCTCCTAATCTTTTTGAATACTCAAGTAAGTTGTTTTGTTTATTTCGAAATCCCTCCAGGACCATGTTTCAGCATACACTCGTTGGACATTTTATCAGGTGCAGCCACCATACAATTACTGACACACTGTAGCTTTTGTTGTCCTGCACCTCTACCCTACAGGTTCCCAATCCTGGTCCTGGTCCTGTCCTGCACATTTGAGTGTTTTTCCTGCTCTAAAACAGCTGATTTGATGAGATCATTAACAGGTTCCTGAGTTGAAGTGGGCTTGTTAAAGCACTTAAAACACTACAATGCTCAGGGCAGGGTTACACCAGCACTCGGGTTGGAAACCAGTGCTTCATCCTGTCAATAGAACCACCGTAGGACCACCGCTGTCCAGATATTATTTCCTCATCTCACTGTCATGTCCGGGATTGATTTTAAACACATAAAAGCCACTGCAGGATTTATAATAGATCACCAAACTAAAAGAACACACTGACACTGGTGACCCTCCAGCTGTACAGCTATAAGGTAGACCAACATTGTGAGTATGTCTAAAGTAGACCACTCTATAAGGTAGACCAACAATGAGTGAGCATGTCTCTCAGTCTCATAATGTGAAGGTCGTGAGTTCGATCCTCACACAGCGCATGAATGTGTTGAACAATGGACTCTTCTCTCTTCTCCCTGTTGCGGTCAGGGATGCGCTTTCGCTCTCCAAAGGCCAACACACAGAGAATGAGCTGGAGCGTCTTCCCATAGGCCATTCAGGCGCTCATCCAGGACAAAACTACCTCAGCCTGATATTGCACAGCATCATTTTGCACAAACAGCTGCACATATACTGCACTGTATGCAAAATATATACAAAACACATCTTCGTATTGTTTCTGCCACTGATCTGTGTATCCATCATATTATATTTCTATATTTTATATTTTCTCTAGAGTATAAATTTCTACAGACAGTCGAAAAAAGTATTTCACTGCATGACATACTGCGCATGCTTGTGTGTGTGACATTGTCCTTTAAAAACCCCCCAAAACTTTGGCACTTACACCTCGTCTCTGTGCACTTTGCTTTTCTAGAACTCAATTAAAAGATCTTGTATGGTAGCACTACTTGTATTTTTCTCTGCTTGATATATCGCTTTGCTTGTATTTCCTCATTTGTAAGTTGCTTTTATAAAAGCGTCTGCTAAATGAATAAATGTGTGACAAATAAATTTTTAATTTGAAATGTACACTGTTTTAAAACCCCATTAGCACTGCTGCTTTTGATACCCTTGTATGAACACAATACACACAGTGACATGAGAACCGTCCACCACCCAAACAACATCTGGTTAGCGGTGGCCCGAGGTAGAGCACTGTGACAAATGGTTCATCTCAACAGATGGGTCCCAGCCAGTTTACCTACATGACCTACATGATAGGTAGATACAATGGCTAATGTGTGTATGTATAATGTAGGTACCTATTAACGTAGCCTGAGTGTACAGAATCAGGGTTCTCTAAACAGAACTGCATACAAGGTCAAATAGTAAAACAGTATAACTGTCTGTACAAACTGAAAGTAACTGTAAACAACCATATATATTACAGAAACAGATAAGTCACTACTTTCTCCTCATCCCAGACCTGTGTCAGATTGTCTACATCATGCTGTAGGCTGTTTCATGGTGACAGTGCCAGATCCGAACATGAAAGTGGGGGTGATTGAGAGCTGCAGCGCTGATCCTGTGTTTCTGAATGCTGGAGACACCATGGTCACTGTGACAGTTTTGTCACCAGATGGCACAAATTCCCAAGTAAGCCTCAATTTTACCACTACTCATGAATTCATGTCCAACCTGGCTGGAAAAGGTTCATTTATAACCCACATCTCATAGATCTGTTGAGTTGGATCAGATTAGTGATGCAATTAAAGTGTAAAAAGGATCTCCAGTGGGAGTGTTGATGACTAAAAAAAAGTATAAACCAGTGTTTATACTGGAACCCTCTTCCTTGAGATCTACCTTCCTGCAGGTTTCATCTCCAACCAAAATCTAACACACCTGCTTTAGTTGATCAAGAACTGATTAGATGGTCAGGTAGGCACAATTATGGTTGGAGCTGAAGTCTTCAGGAAGCTAGATCTCCAGGAACAGGGTTGGTATAAACTATTACTTGAATATTGGTGACGTGGAAACGTGCATACATGTTTCTGAGTAACTTAGAGTAACAGAGCTACCATTTACATGCTCTTGTTGACTGGCCTTTCCCACTGTAGAAGATCCTCATGGTAATCCTTTTGTTGGGTATGATTACTTTGTAGCAAGGGTTCTCAAACTTTTTTATTTTTTACAGCCAGGGACTGTAAAATAAACTCCACACACTCCCAATAGGTTGTCCTATTCCACTATTCAGATATTATGCTTATTTAGACTTATTATTTAAATGTATATAATAATATTCTGCCTATTTATTAGAGACATGGAGCTTTAGCTTTAAATTCCCAAACACATTAGATCCAAGTTGACATTATTTATTTGCATTGACTTTGTTTGCGTCAATGCAGAGCCAAAACAGCAAAATTCATGTCTAGTCACATAAATATTGTAATGTGTGTATTCTGGATGGCTTATTAAAGGCATTGCTGGCATTACTTGCTGTGTATGCTCTGGCTGATGATAATGATTTTCATGTTTTCCGGTGTACACTATAACAGTTAGGAATAAATTCCATTAGCTGTTACTTTCTGAGAGTTTGAATGTCCTGTATCTTTTAAATGTCCTCTATAGACCTTTGTCAATAAATCCAAGGTAGGAAAACCCCATACCATAAGAACAGTTGATTTAATTTCATAAGAATTTGGTGTGTTCTGACAAATCCAAATGTTTTTTGCTGTGACCCAAAAGTTGTCTCCTCAGCACTGTATATTGAGCTCCTGACCTGGAGGTCAAAGGTGCACAGTGGAGCTCCACTATGTATTCTGTAGTATGTATGTTTGATGTTCTCATGTACAGTGTTGCTGTAATGACTGCTCAAGCTCTGAGCGTGTGTATTGGTCAGGGACAGGTGACTCAGCAGTTAGAGACAGTGCTGATGTGAGAGGTGTGCCCAATTTGCTTCACTTAAAGTTCTCACTGAGCAGGAGAACATAATCAAGCAAGCCTAGATGACTAAGAGGTGCCAAGCTCTCTCTGCTTTTAAGGCTCTCCTGCATCTCCACCTGCAGGGAACTCCTGTACCTGCAGTTAAAGGTGAGTGACTTTTTCCACATGGCCACGTGAGTGTTTTATTCACGTGCACATTTATAACACCATTTAGGCTTGATCGCTCCATGTAGCTTGTTTTTGATCTGTATAATCCGTATGTATTGTAAATAATTAACTTATCAATACATGTAGATAGCATGACAACCATATCTTCAGCAACCACAGGGCAAAATCATCCTCAATATTGACAGGCAATGTGGCTCTTTTTTGTAAGTCAGAGCAATACAGTATTTGCACTGAGAAATACGGAAAACATTCCTTTACTTACATTAATATTATTCAGCTTGCTGTGTCTGAGCTTAACTTTAATCATAGTTGAATTTCTAGAAAGTTCCTTTCCGAATATCCTGAGATTTACCTCCCTAATACAATACACTCCACATCATAACAATCTGCAGTGCAACTGGACCCTCACACTGCCGAAGTCAGAAAGATTAGAGTAGACCTAACAACTTGTCTTTCACTGGAACTAGCTTACATGGTAGGAGACAATGAATGCATTTAGGTCATGCTGTGGTTGCGAGTGTGGCTAATCATGGTTAGAAAATACTGATGCATTTTTAATACAATATCAATTTGTCTGATCTTATGTAAATAACTTAGTCTCATCACGTTTGTGAATTACAGTATACATTGTTATAGCTCACCAAACCTCTGAAATTCTTGAATAGATATAATATTAGGATGATACAGCATTTGGTATCGGATACTTCATTTAGATGAGTCATTGTTTCTGGTCTGTGCAGGTGTTCGAGTCGGAGGTTAGGAACACGCCTTGCAGCAGCACTGCGTTATGCCTGCTGAGTGCTCAGCTAGCCCAATGCAACCGTAATGCTGGCTCAGAAACGAGTCGAGCTGCCTTGGCCAACGCCTGCCTCGGTTTCCAGGCTAGCATGATGTTGGAGGGATTGCCATTGACTGGAGATCCTCCTAAACAACTGACCAGTAAGCGAGCACTTCAGGGTTAAATTTCGACTTGGATATATACAGTTGCAATCAAAATGATTCAACCCCCATTGCAAATCAGATTTATTGTTAAAATTTACAGATTTTCAGCTGTTTGCAATGAACAAATCAAACAAAAGCAATTGAAAGCAAGTGGTTTCCCCATTTGTGCTGTTGTGAGGGATTCTATTCAGGGGGTTGAATAATTATGAAACTGGAGAAGTTGCATAATAGGTTGCATTTTCAGTTGAATTTGGGGAAAGCACTTGAAGCATTCGTTGTGTTGAACTATTCCAATTGCTTTTGTTTATTTGTTCATTGCAAACAGCTGAAAGTCTGTAAATTTTAACAATAAACCTGATTTGCAATGGGGGTTGAATCATTTTGATTGCAACTGTAATAGTATTTCAATCCATAATTTTTTGTCAGTCTATTGTTTTACCTTCAAATAGTCCTGTATGACTGTGTGATTTTCACTTTGTACAGAACCGAAGTAGTGGCAGGAGCACTTGGCTAAAGGGAAGGAGAGAACAGAAAAGCAAATCTGCGTTAAGGAAGTGAAAGTGAGCAGGTCATTTGAGCGCACTGGTGCTGGAAGAGGGAACGGAAAAGGAGCTCCAGCCCAAGGGGGAACTACAGCCATGGCTAAAACATCTGCTACAACTCGAGGGGTCAAAACTGTTTCAGGGGCAGCAAGGTTACCATCTGAGACACAGGGACACATCTGATGCATTAAGGCTTAGCATATGTTCCAAGGACAGGAGTGTAATGAACAGAAAACGATTGAAACTATACATCTAATAGATTTAACCCTTTCAGTCATTTCATAGTATCTGAATTCAATTTTTAGAATTTTTTAAAAAAAGTGCATTGATCAAGTGATTCTCTTTTCCATGTTATCTCAGAGGAGTGGCTGTGGTTAAGCGGGATGGAAAGAGTGCATGCTAACCAAGCCCCAAAACCCAGTTTTCTGCCAGCAAGTCCAAACAGGAGTGCATCACGCAACACACAAAACCAACAGGTTTGTCCAGCAACTGTGTTCACATAATTCACCGTAACTGTTTTTGCCTGTTTGCTGATAGTTATCAC
The DNA here is from genome assembly GCF_001660625.3 of Ictalurus punctatus. NCBI lineage: Eukaryota > Metazoa > Chordata > Actinopteri > Siluriformes > Ictaluridae > Ictalurus > Ictalurus punctatus. The sequence goes on along the minus strand of NC_030418.2, from coordinate 6,277,084 downwards.
TGCATAAGTGATATTGGTATCGATGTTTTTGTTTTTTTAAATATGCTAGATACTCTGGTTTCCTTGCACCTCCTTTAAAACAGGCCCGTAGTTTAATTGGCTACTCTAAACTGCCCCAAGAGTGAACGGTGCCCTCTGATGAGCAGGTGATAGATTGGCAACCTATCCAATATGTGTGTTCCTGGGACAGACACCAGACTGACCTGACCAGGATAAACTGCAGATGAACAACATATTCCTCAATCTGTAGTGTTTACATTTACTATTGTAGCAATGCACAGTATGGAAAAGCTAGATGTGTGATGAACACTGTCCTGTTGTGATGATGCGTATTAATTTTGTCCATGTTAGTTCCCGGGATTAGGTTTTATAGCATTGTCATTTACCTGTTCATTTGAAGAAAGGTAATTTACTGGGGTTTAGAAAGCAAGTAGCTACTGCTAGGGCTTTCTGAAACATACTGAGACTATGACCAGTAATCTTAATGAAACAGCATAATGAGTTTCAGACGTGATCATTTTGTGTGGATTTAAATAGCGCCTTTGGAGGAGAAGTGCAAGATCAGTGATTCCACCGCTCCAGCAGCTCTGAACCTGGAGGCCCATGCTCCTCGGCTAGGATTAGCCAGAGCCCTGGCACGTTCTTCAAACTCCCACCAGTAGGCCTGCTTTCTCTACCAAGTGGTTATCACCATGTCTCCACAGGTTAGATCACTTCATTGGACATTGATTTCTTAAAGCTGGTGCTCATTGTGGTTTGTAAGGATGTATTTCAAGTTCATACATGGAGCTGGCAAACCTACTGCTGGAAAGTGAGCCACAGGCCGCTGTAGATGTTTAAAGCAGGTTCCCTTTAAAGCCTGTTAACGAACAAATATTTGATGACCCCTTCATCACAGGAGAAATTGTTCACATCCTCATAAAGCAAGAGCTGTATGCACATCCACAGCTGGCTCCTAATCTGATTGCATATGGGAAAGTCATGGGGCTCAGTAGGTTTATTTGTGGCAGGAAAATATGACCAATTTAAATGCTGGATATAGGCTTTCGCTCGCTTTACAGGTTCATTTCCATCCATCCATCTTCTATACCGCTTATCCTCTCAGGGTCACGGGGAAACCTGGAGCCTATCCCAGGGAGCCAATCCATTGCAGGGCACAATCACACACACATTCACACACCCATTCATATACTACGGACACTTTGGACATGCCAATCAGCCTACCGGGCATGTCTTTGGAGGAAACTGGCGTACCCAGAGGAAAACATGCAAACTCCACACACAGGACCACGGTGGGACTCAAACCCCCAACCCTGGAGGCGTGAGGCGCATGTGCTAACCACTAAGCCACTGTGTGAGGCCCTTTCTGTTATTATGGACTTGGTAGTTAGTTTATTAGTTAACTAAAAACATCTGCGAGCAAAGAATTTGCATGAATTTAAAAGCTTTTATTTAAAGATGGTTTACTGTGAAAAACATTTCATATTCAAAAGTAATGGCACAGGTCGAATTGGGAGAAGACTTCAGTTCATATCATTTCACTCTAACTGAAGTTAGTCATGTTTGTTTGTATACAAACAGTCTCACATTTGGTTTGTAGAGGACACATAATTGACACATAATAATAATAATAATAATAATAATAATAAGAAGAAGAAGAAGAAGAAGGCGGCGGCGGCGAAGGCCCAGCGTCACAGGACATGAGCTCATACTCTGTTCAGCTTGGTGACTATGAGGACCCGCACAGATTGATCAAAGGAAGCACACACACACAGGCCCTGCTTGTCGGGACTCCAGTCCAGGCTGGCGATGGGTTGTGTGGACAGAGTGATATTCTGCAGGAGATTGAGTGTCCCAGCCACTCCTCTGTCTACTCCATCTCCATCCTTCTCACTCCTCTTTTCTGGATACTCACTGCAATAAGCCAGAATTGTCAATACAGATCAGTGGTGCTTAGTGCTGGGATGATATAATATCAATATTGTGACAAATTATGGATGACAATTTTGAGATATATGTATCAGCCTTTTTAATAAAAATAACCATGAATGCATCATTAAATAAAATAAAAAGCAGCACTACTGTTCTGCTGCCAGTGTGAGTATATTTATAGATGGTGATACAAATCATGTATCTTCCTCCACTAGCTGAATTAAAAACTACACGTTCTTACATTCTAGTCCTGCGTTCTCATACTGCTCTTAACTCATCCACTTCCCCTTGCCATTTCCCATTGAGAGAACCTCACTCCTCATCTTAAGGGCTATTCTAATACTGAATAAACGCTCAAGCGTCTCAATTTTTGTTTCACAACGGTAAAACCTCTCCCAGCACACACACCTCAGGTAATTACTAGTGTGAAACTGGTGATATGCGTGTCGGAGTTGTAAGGGGAAACAGCAGAGGGTTTGTTAATAACAGTACGACTATACGGATATTTTTTCACTTACTATTTCCATAAGTGCAGGTTCCCAGCTCCGCCTGCTGTCATGAAGATGTCCCGGTTTTGGGGCAAATGCCTCACTTGCCATACAGTAGATTTGTGGGCCTTAAATACAGACAATAGCAGTGAAGGTAAATGGAATAGTAGTGGGTATAAATACTTAATAGCTGATATCATGCGAGCGAGTGCTCTCAGGCTCACCTTTTCAGAAACAGATGCAAAGCCTTTGGTCGGATGCTGAGTTCTCATGTCAAAGACATGAAATTTGCCCTCTAAAGATGTCGCCACTAGTTTATTCATATTGATATCTTTTCTGTCAAATTCAACACTGCACACCTATAAAATGCAGAAAGTTTTCGTTTTTTTAGTTTTTAAATTGCTGATGTATTAAATATGTTACTTATCAACATTTAGAAAATCTCAAAGTACTAGGATACTTTCTTATGAGACTATAAACCAGGGGTGTCAAACCCGGCCGATAAAGGATCTAATCCAGCTCACCAAATGAATTTAAAAACTGTATAATTGAATTGAAAGATTTGGGAAAAAAAGAGCAAGTCTCTTTTTTTTGTCCACTAGGGGGCAAACTAGTCCAGCTGAACATTTTACTGTTACTACTGTATGTCTCCTTTCAAAAGAACTCATTTACAGGTTTCACAGTAATGGGGGTGAATACTTATACAATCACAGTTTTTTTTTGTAAATATTCTGCAAATCATTTAGATTTTTTCCACTTCAATATTATAGAATATTTTGTGTAGATTCATGGCATTAAATCCCAATTCAAGTCAGCGTGTGTACATGGTAAAACCATAATTTGGCATTTTTTTGGACCACAAATTGTAGTCTGCTCGTCTGTTTTGTGAATTATATACAGTACGTACGCTCATAACGTATCTTTCCGATAAATGCAAATAAATAAACACATTCACAAAGAGTGGCTGACGTGTCGTCCGTCACTAATCTGATTTTTTTTTGCTTTGGTCCAATTCAGTTGACCGTGGACTAAATGTAATGTGGCCCTTAAATGAGTTTGACACCCCTAACATATCTTATGTGTGTTATATGAAAATGTAGCTTACACCATTTTTAATATTTTTCTCCCATCGCAGAGACATATTTCGGAGATCAAACAGCTTAATATCGCCGTTGTCATAACCAGCACATACACAGCGGTCCTGGTCGTTAAAGGCGTGACCTTTGAAGGAAAAGACGTGCATGAATCAGCTAGGTATACACATCATTGGCTACACATCATACTTTGAGAAAACAGCTTAATACAAAACTCTGACACTTAATCAAAAGCCTTGTACCCGATAACAGGAATTAACTTGTCTCGTGGATGCTCCATATCATTCATTGTAATGCAAGTGTGTAATTGTTGGCAAATTGCTGTTGTATGAAAGGAATAAAACATTTTGGCACATGCTGTTATATGAAAATAATAATAAAAATGCAAGGATGCAAGTTAAACGAAGCTTATCACACCACCCCGGCATGGATTATTTTCCTAGAACAGCACGGCCTGTTGTGTTTCATTCCTTAATTACATGCCATGCTAAACTGAACAAGTCACTACTACAGTACAATACTACATACAGGTGTAATTGTACCATAAACACATGGTACGATAATCATACAATGCAATGTTGTAAATATCACAGTACAAGTTAACACACTGGAATAAGATTCCCATATGCTTCCACTTCCTTATCATTTAGTACTAGTATCATGGTTTAGCGTGATATCTGTAGTGCTATAAATACACACCAAATGCAACAGTCCAACAGTCTCTCTTGGTCTCGCCTTCTGTTGGCTCCATGTTCGCCACAGGTTTGTCTTTTTGCCTCGGATCCCACACTTTAACTGTACCTACAAAGACAAGACCGAAAAATAAGCAGATACACATCATCATTATCATCATCATAATACTACAGCACCAGGTATAATAGATAGATCGTATATACTGATATTCAACATGCACAATATTAATATTTATCATCGTTATGTCTGGATTGCGATGTTAAACGTGTCATGTGTGCAGCATTGCAAACAGTTACAGTTAAACCTGTATTTGTAATTTTGTTATAATATCATGAAACAGGATAAAAACACTTGCCATATTTTATAACACCAAACATCAGAATTTGTAGCGACGGCAAACTAACCATCTCGGCTCCCTGTAACGATCTCTGGTGCGCCGTCTCCAATGCCTAAGCCTCCAACTCCGTCGATGCTGTTGATTATTTCCTTGTGGCCTTTCACAGAGTACACTGGAACCTCGGATGCCTCAAGATTCCTACAGGTATAAGATTTCACAATTCGGTCCAGAGTGTTTGATTCTGATATTTATCTCAATGGTGCCTCGAGCCTATGTCTAAACCCCAAACTACGTATTAATAAGTCCCCTTTTTGTTGGTCAGAGTGGATCACGAGGTTAATACACTTGGTGATCTTTATGAGAGTGGTGTGATGATATCTTTTGAAAAATTGGTTCAACATTTTGGGATCCCCAGATCTCAGTTTTTTAGGTATCTTCAACTACGCCACTTGCTCTGTACTATTTTTGGGAGTAGCATGCACCCCCCTAAAGCAGCTGATACTCTGGGAGAGCTGATTTCTGCTTTTGGAACAGGGCATGAAGCATCAGTGTATTACTCCTTACTGATTCAGAGTCTAGGGGACGGAGTCTCGACCACTCGAGATTATGGGAGAAAGATTTAAATTTGGAATTGGGGGAGGGAGAGTGGGCTAGGATTTTAAAAAATATAAAAACTGCATCTAGAGACGCAAGGGTGCGCATTATACAATTTAAGATTTTACATCGGTTCTATTGGACCCCCTCTAAATTGTATAGGCTCAGTCTTAAAGACACACCCACCTGCTGGCGATGCCATTCAGAAGATGGAGACACCACCCATGTTTTTTGGGGGTGTCGTAAGATCCAAGAATTTTGGTGGAAGGTGCAGAGCTTTGTATGTGAGGTGTTGAACACTCAGATCTCGTTCTGCCCTAGACTCTGTATTTTGGGAGATGGGGAGGTCACAAAATTGGAGGATAGGTACAAAAAAGATTGGGTTTTGACCAGTGTGATGATTGGTAGACAGGTTATTTTAAGGGGATGGAAATCAGATGGAGCGCCCTCGTTTCCAGAGTGGTGTATGGAGATGGGGAGGGTGGCTGCCTTTGAGGAGGGGTCGAGCAGAAGGATCGGAGTTGGGAATTCCTTCAGGAAGAAATGGAGCAGTTATTTGGCGTTTTTGGGGGACTCTCGAGGAGGGGCAGTGGAGAGTATAATTTAGGGTTTAGTCTATGATTATACTTGATTATTGTATTTATTTATTTTTTAATTGTGTGTATTTTTTTTTTAGTTTTATTTTTTTTGGATATGCGAGTTTATATTCTATTGACCACAGGGGTGTTCGTCGGGGGACCAGGGTGGGGTGGGAGGTTGGTAGGGGGAGGGGTTATAGTGAGGATTTATGTTAAAATAGCTGATAATATAATAATAATATAATGATTCATTATATATGTTGTTTGTCTATTTGTGTTAACTTGTGAATCAATAAAAGTGTTAATTACAAAAAAAGATTTCACAATTTGGCTCAGAACAAAGCTCGTGAGTGTATGGAATGAACAGATGTAAAGTAGGATGGTCAATCGTACCACACGTGAAGGTTGCCGTCAAAATCGCCTGTTGCCAAATGCCTCTGCTGGAGAGATGTCGCCCCAAATGTTCCACATTTGAACGCCTTGGGCTTTTCGATCTGAAATATCAAAATACATAAATACATGACCAGTCAGACTTTTAGACACACCCATTCTTTATTATTATTTTTTCCTCCACATTTTATAATAATAATAGCAGTAGTAGTAATAATAATAATAATGTCATCAAAACTCTGGAATAACACAAATGTGATTTAAAAAAATCCAAATAAATGCAAATAATTTTGTATTTTAGCATCTTCAAAGTAGACAGCCTTTTTGCGTATAATTTCCAGAAATGTATTCTTGGCATTTTCGCAAACGATTTCTTGAGGAACTCCCCTGAGATGCTTTTTAAACAGTATTACAGGAGTTCCCACTGACACTGGACACTTATCGGCTACTTTTCTGAATATTTCGCACCAAGTCATCCGTTTGTAAATAAAATGTTAGTTTTCTAATGAAAGAAATGAATATGTTGGTGCGATTATATTTTTGTCTACAACACCGATTTAATCATACCGATTTAAACATTTAATCATACGCCTTCAAATCAAAAGGTTTTGAAGATCATGAGAAACATTTCAGTCGAGTGTCTCCAAACTTTTGACCGGTAGTGTAGAACATCCATAGAAACATATGAGAACAATGATATGTACAGGAGAAAATATGCATATTTTAGCCTTCACACCTGAAGTTATAACAGTACAAAGATCTGTTTGTCTAACACAGCTATTTTTTTTCCTCCTCTGATTTGTTTGCCCATGTGTTCAATCCTCACCTTTGACTACACATTCATATTTAAGCTCTTTTTGTTAAGGCTAACAGAAATTTGGACCAAACCCTTAAACCAAATCATTTTACAAGATAGGGGAAATGTGAAATGATGTGGAGTTGATCCTGATGCATAGACCTACATTTCTGACCACCAGTTTGATCAAACAGACATACAGGTGCATCTAAAAAAAAAATGTTAATATTGTGGAAAAGTTCATTCCGCCCCCTAATTTAGTTCAAAAAGTGGAACTTTAATATATTCTAGATTCATTACTTATACAGTGAAATCTTCCAAGCCTTTTTTTTTTTTTTTTTTACAGCTAGGGGAATTAAAAATCCAGTATCTGAAAATATTAGAATAAAGAATTAGGTGTTTATAGCCTCTGGTATACTTCGGGTTTTTTTACGCGTACGAATAGCCTTTCAAAGTATACTCCATTTGACACGGACGCGTACGCAGGCGATCGACGCATGCGCATTAGGACAACTTGCACTACCCCTCCTGGCCACAAGAGTCAGCATAGAGCAGTAGTGTGCACGGGAGCTGAGGGGGCAACAAGGGGCAACTCTGTACTTACAAATTCCATCTTAATGGTACGTTAACTTGATTAAAAAAGGGGGTAATAATTATACAAGCGTATTTACACTGCGAAATTGTAGTGAAACGAAAAGCAGTTGTATAAAAGTCTTGTTTTCTTCAGCAGCCGTGCGCTATCAATCTGGAACCGACGCTGCTAGCGGTTGCTATGACAACGGTGTATAGAGAGTTTTCTAGAAGCGGCTAGCTGCTTAGCCTGTCAGCTAGTGACTGTCTAAAGCTGTAAAAATACGGCTTAACCTTAACAACAACAACTTTCACCTCTTTGACAAGCTGCACGTCTCCGTGCTGAACCTCGTACACCTGCAGGACCCCAGTTCCTCTGGCGAAGTTTCCCATACAAACAAACTTCGCGCTGCACGGAATCCACTTACAGTCGAATAACGTGTAGTTCAGGCTCTTCTGGGTGTGCGCAATGATCTGCGGCTTTTCCAGAGGCGTTGACATTTCGGCCACAAATAACACCGAACCAGCTCGAGTTTTTTAGACGAATTCGAAAGCGTATTCTATTGCAACCTGAGTGAGACAGGCGTATGGTCCCGTTTTCAACCTGTATTACGAGAACTCCTGCCTCCTGCGCTCTGACTGGCTGCAGGATCAGAGTTGACACAGAGTTAGCCAATCGAGCGACGGAACAGAGAAGTGTTAGCAAATCACAGTGAGGAGGCGGAACTTGTCGGAATGCTGGTGGGAAAAGGTGTCAGGAAGATGTGGGTGCTGCATGTACAGCTGTTCGTCTGATTGCCTGACCATTTATTCACAACTCACGCTATTATAAACGAGTCCTTAGCAGAGTTTAGTTTGTCGTTTTCTATTAGTGTAAATATGTTTACAAATACAACGCGATTCTGGTCCTGGTATATTTTTTAAATAGCTCTGGGAAAATTACAAACGCATACAGGCAGTGGTCGGACGAATCTGGGGTCCTTTTGGTAGAATGGAGGACACCGCGTGCTCGAGATAAACAGTTCCTCCGTATCTTTTATCACATTTATAAGTAAGAGCCACTCGGAAGTGCACGATGGAGACGGTTAGTAACCCAGCCTCTGAGGAGATCAGTATTGTGGAGAATGGAGAAAACACGGACACTTTCCAAAAGGTAAAATCGAAGAAAACGTCCAAACGTAAACGTGATCAGGGTGAAGCCGAAATGGAGTCTGAAGACGCAGTGGCACCGAAGAGACCACAGTTTCCCCCGATATCAGGAGACAGACTGAAGGTAACTGACAATCACTCAGTTTTGTCAAAACATATGGATTTGTGCACAGTTTAATCCTACATGACGAAGCCTGCTGGATAAATCTTTGTCTTTGTGCGCATGCGCGACTCTCAGCTGATTCGAACAACGGAGACACACATACATTTGTTTATTTAGATTTTTGTTTTCTGTTAACAAACACATCACCGGGATCCACATTGTTAAAAAAAAAAAAAGCCAAAACATTCGCTTTGCTGCACACACTATATTTAGTTATTAGCCTATTTGACTGCTCATTTGAATGAAATGACTTCAATAAAAAAAAGTCTGTGTATAAATAATGTCCGCTTATTCTGTTAGTGGAAAGCTTAGGAGCGAAGAATTACAGCTCCGTTAAATATCCAAAATATTGTTGAACACATTGAATAGTTTGGTTGTAAATTTATTCTGTAGTAATTGGGTGAGTGGGGTTTCTTTTACAGTGTTACAGGGTCACTGGTTGCTGAAAAATTGAGAATCTCTGCATTACATAGTTCCAGGCATGAATGAAAACCACCGAGAGATACATCCTGGTATTTAAAAGTGATCAAGCTCTGACCTAGAAAGCGTGGATGTGGCTATATTTGATAGGCTGCGAATAGACTGTTAAGATTTTGCAGAATACCTTTATAACATTGTATAGTTCTAGTTGAGGTTCCCAATGTGTTTTTTTTTTTTTTTTTTTTTTGCTAGTAAGGCCAACTTAAGGGCCCCAAATTCTCATGGCCAGCCAGCACCATGACCCCAAGAATTCCTAGTGCGAATTAGTAAAACAATAGGCCTACTACTTTAAAAACTCAGTGCATTACTGTAAATAAGCATACAGAATGATAGGTAATGTTTTAATCGATCCATAAAAACACATTAAAAGCACATCTCACATCGTATTTAATTGTTATACATCAAAGAGGGAAAGTTAGCCCATGTTGAATACTTTTTATGAATCCCTGCACGGTGGCTTAGAGGTCAGCATGTTTGCCTCAGACCTCCAGGGTTGGGGGTTCAACTCCCACTGCTGCCCCGTGTGTGTTTCCTTTGGGTACTCCGGTTTCCTCCCCCAGTCCTGATTGGCATGTCCAAAGCGTCTGTAGAGTATGAATGTGTGTGATTGTGCCCAATGCTCCCTGGGATAGGTTCCAGGTTCCCCATGACCCTGTAGGATAAGTGGTATAAAATGGATGGATGCATGTAAGGATTCACAGCTACAGACACTCTGCAGTTTATCAAAGTTCAAAGGTTGAAAACTTGTCTTGAAATCTTCTCTGTTGTAACATCTAGCCTCATTGAACTCTCATGGCTTGTATAAGCTCACTTTCATTCTATAATTTCTGTAAAATGCTGCTATAAAAATAAAAGCATTGTTTATTATGCCCATGAGAACAGAAGCCTTTGACTTTATTAAATTGGGAGTTGTATAACCTTGAGCTCTTGTGCTTTTTCAGGGTGGTGCTGATGAAATGAGGAAAATCCCCGTGCCGTCTCACCGATATACACCTCTGAAAGAAAACTGGCTCAAAATCTTCACCCCCATCGTTGAAAACCTGCAACTTCAAGTCCGATTTAATCTCAAAACAAGAAATGTGGAGATTAAGGTAAGGACAAATGTGTTCTATAATTACTCATTCATCCGGTGAGTAAATATATTCATGGTTCTGCAACTCTTCCTCAGTTTACTGCACTCTTTTTTTTTTTTTTTTTTAAAACAGACGTGTAAAGAAACACAGGATATCGGCGCTCTTACGAAAGCAGCAGATTTTGTAAAGGCCTTCGTTTTAGGATTTCAGGTTGAGGTAGGTAATTAAGTCACAGCTCTGCATTTGAATCTAGCACTTGATTGTTTAGTGTTTAACAGTTCTATTCATGTGAGTTTCTGAAATAATCCACAGGATGCACTTGCACTCATCAGACTGGATGAATTGTTTCTGGAAACCTTCGAGGTCACAGATGGTAAATTTGTACCTTTTTATATTTATTGGTTAAAGCTAGTGGAATACTTTAAATGAAAATTCAGACGAAAAAAGCCATCTTGTGAGCAACAAATATGCTGTGATTTTAGTTTGTACACCCTGATATGCACAAGCATCCAAACAGAACTACTAACTTTTTTTTTTGGTTGAGACTTTCCGAGCATCAGTGTCATTTCTGAATACCTTTTGCTGACTGATCATGTTTGAGGAAAAACTCACCACTGCTCTTGTGTGTTCAGTTTTTGACAGGGTTGTGTTTCAAAAGCATGTCTCTTTCAAGCTGATTCTATAGTTTGGCAGCATGCCTACCATTTGTAAGATGTATCGCATTGCTTCTAAATATCAATGTTTTCTACAAATATTGTCATGAATAATTTTTTTTTAAAAAACAACCACCAAGTAAACCAATTCACTGATGCACAAAGTAATCTATTCATTTAGTAATGTACAGAGCTAATGTTGAGAAAAGGTACAGGGCATGCACGGATTTGAAATGCATGGCAGCATTTCAAAAATAGGCTTCTGGCAAAAGCTGACCTGGTAACACTGAGACCCTCTCAAAAGCATTGCACGTTACCTAGTGGTGCAGTGTCTTAGAAAGATGTCATAGTTCTGTTTGAGGCGTTTTCATTTGTTGTTTTTGTCCTTTGGAAGTTTAACCGTCTTGTACATGTGTTCTACCCAGAAATAGAGTTGTTGACTTTTTTTTTTTTTTTTGCTTCGTGGTGTTTTGGGGAACAGTTAAGCCTCTCAAAGGAGATCACTTATCGAGAGCTGTTGGGAGAATAGCAGGCAAAGGAGGCAAAACAAAATTCACCATTGAAAATGTCACAAAGACCAGGATCGTCCTTGCAGACACGTGAGTCTAAAGATAAACTTCAACTTCCAGGTGCTTTTTCTATGAACCAGAGTTCATGAAATAATTTTTTAAAAATATTTATTTTGCAGCAAGGTTCACATTTTGGGGTCTTTCCAGAATATAAAGATGGCACGAACAGCTATATGTAACCTTATATTAGGTAAGAAAAAGTGTGGACGTGTGTGAGTGCGAGATTAAATGAAGTGCATGAACTTGAAATGCTGTTTACTTTCACCTCCACAGGAAGTCCACCATCAAAGGTGTATGGGAACATTCGGGCAGTTGCCAGCCGTGCAGCAGAGAGATTCTAACACAGGGCACAACTCTCTGATCCTCCCCCTGCTATACAGCTCAAGGACTGAAGCAGAAAAATGTCCAAAATATCTACACGCTACAGGTGACTGGAGTCATAGTTGTCAGAGGACACTTTTCACTGACTGATCACAAACATCACTGAAACACTCAAAAATAAACCGTATATCACTGGCAATGAAGCAGGTTGTGGATTCAGTAAGAAATGCTTAACGTGTATATATTCTTTTTAAAAATATTTATTTATTCTTATACAGTACCAAGTCCAAGGATTCCCAACAGTAGGCAATATGATGCAGCATGCAGAGTAGACGTCCCCAACTGGAAATATAATGATTCTCGATGTCGATTTGGGAACGAAACACCCATTCTCCCATTCCATCAACATAAATTTGGAGTAAAATTAGTTTTAAAGCAATTAAAAATAAATTTTATAAAGGTATCACTGACTGGATTTATATATCTCTATACTGTATAGACACCATACATTTCACTGCAACTTAATATTATTCAGGAAGAAAAACGTGTATATATGTATTTGTACTTTTCAAGAACACAGATTGTGCCGAGTCTTTTTTTTTTCTTCTTTTTTTTCAAAACTTTTTGGCGACATCCATAACTATTCGATATTTGATGTTGAATATCACAAGTGTAAACAGTAGACGTGCTGTAAATCGGAAACCATGCAGAAGGGAACATGTTCGTGCAGACGCTGGAGGAGCACTTGGGGGATCAAAGACACACTAGGTACCACAGGTGAGAGAAGCCTGTGAAGATGTGTAGAGGAAGTAAGGAGCAAATCCTTTCCAGCAATACTCTTTACTCACGTCATGCTAAAGTTCTAAGGTTAATGTCCTACTGGGTGTTTTGGATTTAAAATACAATACTTTGTTTGTCCAGGTGGGGGCATGGAGTGGTCACAAATAGCGTACTGCTGTTCTAAAATCCTGTGTTCTGGCTTCTGGTACATATGTATCTAGAATTATTTTGGGTTTTTAAAGCAAAAACAATGCTGACTGCAATGAAACTGCCGTAATTATCTGCAGAGGTGTTGATGATGATGATAATAATAATGATGATGATAATAATAATGATAATAATAATAATAATAATAATAATAATAATAATAATAATAATAGATGCGGTCATCAGAGCTCAGTGATTCAACAAATCTTTCAGAATTTGAGCACTGAAACATTACTAATTGTTTATCATCAGAAGGTCTTTAACAAAATCCTAACCTGAAGAAGTCATTGATTGTTTCGGTAAAGTTGGATTTTTTTTTGGCATCTATTTCTACTGGACTGTCATCGAATTAAACACAGAATAAAGTTACTCTCCAGTAATACGAACATTCATAAATAATTTATCACAATACAAAAAGTACTGATTAACATGATTAATCGCAAGAACAATAGAAACATTGCAAAATGAAAGAAAAATAAAGTATTCACTTAAACAAACAAAAAACCCAAACAAAATCAAACCAGTTTTTTCTAATTAAAAAGATCTGTCTGGTTTGTTGATTGTGTTCTGCTTGGCACATCATACCCTAATTATTTCTGTACTGAAATGCCAACGTTAACTTAACATAACTTCCTCCTTTGCAGAAAGCTTAATATACACTTGCTTTAAAAAAAAGTGATCCAAAATAAATATAAATTAAAAAAAATTACAAAAAGAAAATGAGGGGGGGGGGGGGGGGGAAATAATGAACCAGCCACCCTGTCTTCCCTTGTTCAGATATTGATGCTCTTTGCCGTTCTTCAGTCAGTAAAGTGCTACACCAGGTTATTGTGAGGATCAGAGTTCAAAAACACTTACGCGTTGGCTTCACCAGGCTCGTGGTAGCAATAAGGTAGCTTCACAGAGTAAATACTTCCATTGAAAAAGAGCATTTGCTAGATGTCTTGAGCAGATCATCAGAGATGGAAAGGAAAGCACGTGTTGTAGGTGGCAAGGAGGATGTGTGAAGACTCACACATCCACTACCATCTTTTTGTGAATGTCAAGACCACCAACAACCTGGAGGAAAAGCATATGCAAACAGTGCTAGTGAGTCAAGGTGTTTGGATTAGTATTACAAGACTCACTGGAGCTGGATATCATCGGTGTACAGTTTTATCCCAAGCGACTGGGTAAAGAATCAAATAGAAACTTCAAATAACTCCTAATGATAGAGTTTCCATCTGATCAGAAACAACTACAAAATGTGTTTCTGAAAAGAAAAAAAACAAAACACTAAGTAGTAGTGCCACCATTAAACAGACTGAGACAGAGCTTGTGTTAAAACTCAGTTTCACTACAAACACTAGTTATGATGAATTATTCATTACTACAAATCAAAGAAGTCAGACTTGCAGCAGCGTTATACGCAAACAAGCGACAGAAGTCATCGCTCATCAGCAGGTAACGTGTGAAAAGACAGGACAGACACGTACACATATGCCAGACTCTAAAGCAGATTGATTAAGATGATTCAGTCCTGACATTTAAGTCCTCTCAGAAGAGTCTTTAAGCTTTCCTTGCCATGTGCCTTCAAGCAAAGATGCATCATGTTTTTAAAAGGAATGGAAAAATACATAATTTCCCCCCAATATTCTGGATCAGATTTTGCGACTTTTTGAACAGACATAGCGACTGCACTCTATACGACTCTGAAGCTGCTGATTATCAAACTTCAGATGCAGGTTCGGCTGACTTATCAGTGTGTAAAGCCTGACTGAATCGTTTGCTTGCACGAGTTTCCAAAGACGAGTCACCGCTTTCCACTTTTCCCAACAACCAATCACTGTAATCGCCATTGTTCAACACCCATGACTACCTTTACACACCCATCCAATTCTGTTTAAGGTCTATATCCGGATTGCAGCCACATTCCGAATACGATGTTTATACGTGTACAAGCATCGGAAAATTCCCATATACATGTTTGTTGTAAGTATGATGAGCTACACTGCGCTTTTCCTTTCATGCTGTTATTTCCCAGGAGATTCAAGATGCTGACACTGATATTAGAGTATGCTCAGTTATTAGTTTTATTACTACTTTTTCACATTAATTTAATTAGGATGAACACTTCTCAGGATCAAAAATGCCTAACACCTGGAAATAAAAAGGGTCAGTTAAGCATCTGCGTAAGCCGAGTCTCTGTCAGCACCCACAATTCCAGGCGGAATGAGCATGTGCACATATCTCCTTTCAGTGGATTTTCTGAATAAGTTGTTTACACATGCAACAAATTATCAATTAAAACATTGTCGCATTTGCACACTTAAAAAAAACAAAAACATTTAAGCTCACTTCTTGGTGATATTTACTAGGACTAGAAGAGAAGAGTTATTCCATCCATAGTCGTTTCCTATCTATTATCAGCCATCTATTATTTTCTATTTTGCATTCTGTTCTAAGGGTCATCAGAAAATCCTGCTTCGATATGCAAATGATCATGATGTTTCGATGAATATGCAAATTAGTCCATGTCATCTGCCGGCTTTCAGCGACTTACTGAGCATGTGTTAGCTACTTTCCCCTGAAGTAAATGTTGGCCAGAGTGTTGCCTGGCAGAGAATACTTACAGCACAGAACTCTTCAAAAGATATTCTCCCATCGCCATCCTTGTCTGCATTGATAATGGTCTTATCTACAATCTGCTGCAGTTGGGTGTCCTTCAAGTTGTTTCCCACCATCATCTTCAACACTTGGAACAGCTCGCCATTGGAAATATAGCCGTCCTTGTCCATATCGTAGATCCTGAAAGCGACTGGAGACATTTGGAAAGATGTTTATATGCAAGTGCACAAATGTATGTTAATGTACTTTCATACCAAGTCACTGAAATTGCACTTACATCTGAGTTTCTGTTCCTTATCTCCCTTAACACTGAATTGTGAGACGCCCTCTATAAACTCTACAGAAAACAGTGTTAGTTTTTTTGTTTTTTTGCAAAGACCTTAACTTTGCCTCACATTAAATCATATGTATGACTTTCGTTAAAGAAATAAGGTTGGAGTGATGGAGATTATCCATCTCCTAAGCTATAAAAGTAAGAAATGTGCTGAAAAAGGAAAGGTTTGTTTTGCCCAATTTCTCAACAAAGGTCTTTATTCATGTTCCTCATTAATACTTTAGAATACCACCCAATGATAAAATATTGACGATTTAAGAAAACGAGGAATTGCATAATAGCAATACTACTACTTCACTAAACAGGAAATATTCTCCATGAACAAAAACACAATAAATGTTGCATTGAATTGATCAGAGGCTTTTCAGCATTTATCAGCAGGATAATTATTGTACACTTTACAACAATGCATTATGCAGATATTTACTTGCATGTGGTGGTGGTGGTGATGAAGTGTTTGCGTGGACTCACCTTTGAAATCCACTTCCCCATTGCCATCTGTGTCAAATATATCGATAACCCTCTGCACCAGCGGATTCTGCTGCAGCTCGGGCAGGGACATGAACTCCTCTACGCTCAGGGATCCGGAGTTATCTAGGTCGAGTTTCTTAAATCTCTTTCCTAGCCTCTTAATCTCATCTGCATCGACTAGAGGAAAGAAAAAGCAAACGAGGGGGAGGGAAATAAACAAAAAAGTAACCAACTCAGCTCATTAACCCTCGTCCTCATACACTTAAATATCTAATAGGAGGGACTCAAACTATCAAATCTGTTGTATGTACTCTGTGCAGGTATATCTAAACAAAGTTGTCTATAGCTAAGAATTTTAACTAAACGTAATGGTAAATCCAACAGTAGAAACTTACAGCCTATAGTCTGCTCTTTTCCCTCAGAAGGCATTGCTCCGTGTGCTTGCTTACAATACAAGCTGTTGTCAACTACAAGCTTATTCACGCTGTCTCCTAATCCTTTAGTCAATCTAAGCCATAAGCTCTAACCAGTTCTACAATGGATCTAAAAATCTTTTCAGGTGAGTCTTAATGGCCAGAAAAGTGTCATGTGTGCACCGAAACTGAACAGGCACACAGGAAATTGTTTTTCAATCATCTGGTCAATTCCAGTGAGCCGGCACCCGCTGCAGCCTCAGATTCCTTATCTTTCCAGACGTTCCTTACGTAGCCCATCTACCTCAAGGTTCTGTGTTTTGTGAATTTCGAGATGCTTTTCTGCTCACCACGTTGTAAATACTGGTTATTTAGGTTACTGCATCCTTCCTGTTATTCTTCCTTCCTGTCGTTTCAGCTAGCTTACAGTACTGTCACTCATTGGAGGATTTTTTTTTGTCTTTTTTTTTTTTTACACCATTCTATGTAAACTCTAGAAACTGTTGTGTGTGAAAATCCTGGCAGATCATCAGTTACCGAAATACTTAACCCTGTCTGCCTGGCACAAACAATCATCCGACAGTCAACGCCACCAAGAGCACATTTTTCCTTTTCCTCTTACTGATGTTTGATGTATTAACTGAATGCTGATTGGATAAATGACCAGGTACGATGTTATAGCGAGTATCTACTAGCACAAATGACCTGGATACATAAATTATTTGCTGCTTCTGTAGCTAAAACACAATTTAACATGTTGGATCAATTGACATTCTAGTCCATTAGGCAGGGGGGAACCTGCTAAATTCATCACCGCGTGAACACTTTCCCTGGGATGTAGTACACATTAATCTTGCAATTGTTCGTATTGGAAACATAGGGAGAGTGCAGCTCTAGTAGAGTGTCACTAGGTGGGTCAGTAATTGCATATGGTCAACACCTCAGTTCCATTAGTGTAATGCTCCACATTAAGCTTAAAAAAAAAGAGCTGGCATACTCTTTCTAAACTTGAGTGGGAGAAAAATGGTTTCCTATTTTAATAGCTAGATGAAGAGAGGTCGAGAGATCTAGAATCTCGCCACTGTGCAGAAATAAGGCATTCAAAAAAAGAAAGGGGAAAAAAAAGAAAAGAAATGGCCTTCCTCGCCTCACAGCTATTCGACATTGTCAAAGCCATTACAAATGATCTGAATTCCAACACCATTACGTTGATGAGTGTTGGTTTAGGCAGCCGCCTCGGCTGTATTTATATCTAAGCGGTCATGAGAGAACCTCCTCTGGTTGCCCTGAGAATCTTGCGTTTGGGGAAACCCTTAGCAACAAGGAACTCCAGCATGCAGGTTATTTTGAGCCACTACATGCAGCATAGGATGGTTATAGATGCGGCTGTGCACCTGTCTCGGCCATATGCTGTTATATCTTGCTTTTGCGGAGAAGTGCAAAAGCATCATTACTTATATAGTGTGGCTTGCTCTAATATGTGCATGCTACACGTTACAAATAAACCAATTACAGGATCAGTCAAGTGTTCACAGTGTAAGTGTAAAACATCCACAAAAATAGAAAAAAAAACAGATACATTGTATGATTGAGTGGCATTCAATACTGTGAACGATAAATATTTTGTAGCAAGCCAGTGCAGGTTAGAGTGTAGTAATCATATGTTCTGTTAATGCATTTTTGATAGAATTCATATTAAGCAAAAACATCATTTAAATGTAAGTGTGTGTGTGTATATATATATATATATATATATATATATATATATATATATATATATATATATATATATATATACACACACACACACACATACATATACACACACACACACACAGGCTGTAATAAAATGAGTAAACAGAACATTGTATGTACACAGTGTATTTGTAGTGAATTCCAGGTCAAGACATACACAAATGGAGGGCCAGAGATTAAGCCCATCATAGATAAAGATGTGTGTGTGTGTGTATGTGTGTTTTTGGAACTGAAAATATCTGACACACAAGGCCTTCTGCAGGTCATGGTTTCACACCTGTTTATCTCTGGTTATTTTCAGGGTTATTAACAAACTGGGGAGAGAAAAAAAAAAACTTGAGCTCTCACAGTGCCAACTTTCAAATGCAGTTTACTTCTGAATAATTATATTATTACCTACAAGAAAAAAAAAATAGAATAGAAAAAGGAGAGGGAGAGGAGTGTTCTTTTACAAATTTACTTAGTCTCATTTTAAGGAAGTGCCAATGGTTGACTGAACACAAAAACACACTGCATAAGCAGGTTTTCCGCTCTCTACCCTGTTTGAGTTCTTAAGTAGAACTTTTGGCTTTTCATTTCAAGAAAGAGGACAATATAAGGTAGAAAACGTGAGCCGACGGGTCTGCCCTGCCTCCCAGAGTAACACGCCGCCTCACAAAAAAAAACCTAACAGAAGCAACTCACAACCAAGCACATCTTTCCTTTTTATCCACTCTATTCTGGTGGTCTTGCTCATGCTCATGTCTATAAGGTCCAGGAGATCAAGGGGCATGAAACCAATGAAAAAAGCATATACATATATATGACTAAAAATAAGTGTGGCTCCATCTGTAGCAGTGTGAATGCCCTTTACATTAGAGGAGGGAATTTTTAGACAGTGTGAACCTGTTGAAGCTTCAATTATCTTCAAATTTCAATTCAAACCATCTTTAAGATTTATATAAGTGCAATGTACAAATGTGTACTATGTAAACATTTAAACAAACAAAAAAAAAGGTGCTTTACTTTTTCTTTTTTTTTTTTTTTTAAAGACATGACTAAACATTGAAATTAACTACACATTTTGTCCGCAGCCCAGAAAAAAACCCCAAAACAAACAAAAACAACAGAGGTATGGAATTAAATAACGTTTCTAAAAACGCACAAAAATATACAATGAAAAAGAAGAAAAAACACAAAAATTTTACATGGTTTTCAAATAAACAGTGTTCTTTGTCGATCCAAATCTCACTAGCCAATGAGAGCAAATCGCCTGCCCACATGCAAGATTTGTGCCAGAACGATGAACGTCAACTTGTGGAGCATAACCTAAAACTCCGGCAGCGCATTCAGAAACCATGATTAGTGAAAACGAAGCTTAGAAGACTGTTAAAGAACGCTGTTTATTTGAAGACCATGTTCAATTTTTGCCACCGAATTCACGGTTTTCAATTTCAGAGTGCTTTTCTTCTCTCTCGCTGTATATTTTTATTCGTTTCTTGAAAAGTTACATTCAATACTTTTGGCACAAATTTAATTCCTTCCAGAGACAAATGTGTTAAATATCAACTACAGCACAATTAGATATATAATTCAAATGTGCACACTGATTATGTAAGAGTTACTCAATCACATCCAGAGTAGATTCTGCCTACAGAATGTTACATTACTAAACGTTCACTCTAAGAGCTGTGCTGTTATTTCTGTACTCATCTAACAAAACAGTTCAATAATTACGGCATACGAAATGTTTCAGGTAAATGATAATACTTACAGTGCGAGCACATCTCCAGGGGATAACTTGCTTCATTTCCCTAAAAAAGAGAAAATAATAAGTTACCTTCCTTTAGACTACCCACAGCCGGGGTGTCCAAACTCATCCACAAAGGACCAGTGTAGTCGGAGCGATTCATGCATTTCTACTTCATTTTAAACACCTGCTTCTACAGATTCAGCAACCATGCTAACTCTGTTGCTGTGCGTACATCTGGTGTTCAAAAGTGACCAAAGGCAATGATTAAAACAAAAAAAAAAAGTGGCTCGCTGGAGGTGTGTTAGCTCATGTAGAACTCGGTCATTTATTTCACTGCAGCCAGTTAATAGAAGATGCTGATATGCTCAGATCTGAACAAGGTTTAATGAGCTAAAAGCCAGTGTTGGCACTCGAGATGTGAAATTTGCACGTACAACATGGAACACACTGCAGACTGTAATAAAGCTCCACACTGTGCCTACAGTAAACAGTACACAGCAAGCTGTGATGCAGTGTGTGTTCCAACACCTTTCTATCATAGTCAGCATGAACTTTTCCAGCAATTTGTGCTACAGTAGCTCTTCTGTGGGATCGGACCAGACGGGCTAGCCTTCGTTCCACACGCACATCAGTGAACCTTGGGCGCCCATGACCCTCTCACCGCTTGTCATTCCTTGGGCCACTTTTGGTATGTACTGCAACTGCATACAGGGAACACCCCAAAAGACTTTGAGATGTTCTGACCCAGTCTTCTGGCCATCACAATTTGGCCCTGGACTGTGATGAGACTGGAGAAGTCATTATAAGTTGCATTTTCAGTTGAATTTGTGGAAACGACTTGAATCATTCATTGTGTTGAACTATTTCAATTGCTTTCGTTTGATTTGTTCATTGCAAAACAGCTGAAAGTCTGTAAATTTGCACGATAAACCTGATTTGCAATGGGTGTTGAATAATTTTGATTGCAACTGCAAACCTTTGACTAATTTTTTACTGAACCCGCACTGTTACACACCACGCCAACCACCACAAGTAAATTATCAACCTGTGGGAAACACTGTAGTTTTATATTATATTTGTCTTTTTCAGATAGCCTTTAAGAATGCCTTTGAAAAAAGACGACCATACTGACACCATTCTAATGGCTGTATCAGGAAACGTGACCCATACGACACTGTTACTAAACTTAACAAATTCAAAAAGACGGTAATTGTTGCAGACCAACCGAGAAGTCAACGTCCACCAACATCCACTGACGAAGGCACAACCGACGCAGTGCTAGCAAACACAGTCCACTATGTATGGAGATTTTTGAGACACTCCATATACATACATTGGCTATGACAGGAACAAAGCTTGGGCTCAAATATGCCAGGCTAGAGGATGAAATTTGTAATTACACAAGGGTCTGAAATTCTTTTTCTCCACACCACATTAAACAAAAACGGCTGTGGACAGTAGAGCTCTAACAGAACAGATCTATTCGGCTTTGATTTATTATTGACAGTGTTCAGTTGGGCTCAAGGGAATCAAAGCCACATGTTCAATAGGTGACTGGGGTAACACACTGAACTGTGTACAAAATAGATACACTTCTCATCTATGAAATAAAACTGGATTGATTTCAAAACTAAAATCTGAATACTGACAGTGATGTGGAATCCAAAGTAAACACAGTTCATGTTTTCTCAACCTTATCATGCAAGCTAATTAGAAATTAATTTGACAGAGATAAAAATAAAAACCAAAGTAAGCCGCAGCTTCCTTCCTGTGACCTTAAAAAAAAAATCAATACAGCGCACAATTTTGATTAAATTCTCCATTTTAGCGTTTTGAATGCATTTCCAGTGAGTACTTTCTGCATTATCCACATAAAACCCATGGGCAGATTTGCATTAAGACCTAGTAAAACGTGACTGCAAGCAAATCTGAATAGTTTTAAAAATGTATATATATTTTAACTGGTACTCTTGAAGGTAGATGGAATACACGATGTTAGTACCTAAACCAGTGTTAATCATAGATGTGTAAAATGTGGGTTAAAAAAATCATTGAATTTCAAAGATTTTCAAGAGTCCCTTATCAGAGAACAGATGTAAATTACATTAAAAGTTGCTTTTGCTCTTTTTAGGTCTGTGAACAATAAAAACAAATCAATTGAATTTAAAGCCAGTTCCTTGCAACTAAGCACAAAAGAATAAGGTTGTGCAATTTCAAAATAATAAAACCAGGAAATTATTCACAACCATAGAATCATAGTACTGGACATGAATAAATATTAGTGAGCCCCTCAATCCAGAGATGCTCTTCTACTAAACGAACTGTTTAGTGAGCTGAGCATCACCTAGGAAGAGTATGAGAGAAACACTCGATGCAGCCCATAAATAATGGATTCTTCATTCAGAGGCAATTAGACTAAACAAAATGTGTTTTGAACTGTGGTTCAGTGGGCCAGGCCACATGTAGAACATAATCTTAGTGACAAATTGGAAAGGAAAAAAAACAAAACAAAAAAAAACAAGCCTTTTAGCCACCTCAAAAATATAATGAAAAACCCATTCATAATTAATATCTGATATTCAGTTGTGTTCAATGGCAAGATTTCTTTTAGCATAAACTGCCCAGTCCTCAAGACTTTCCTGTGGTGGAAAAACCTAAACTTATCTGAACTCAATCATACTCTGCGTTGGAGCTGATTCAAATCGCACTGATGCTGAACATTACCTACAATGCCATTCAACTAACCCGCTGATAGTGACGCCAGATCTCATGCTTTACATCTACCTGAAAAGATGAGTGCAGCAGTGCTTTACCTCTTTAGTTTGTTCCGCTCTCTCTCCTCCTCATCTGTACACGACACTCAATGTTTTCATGCTGATATATCTCAAGGTGCACTTTTCCTTTAATAGGTGGAAGTACTCACAACCTATTATTAACTCACCCAGGATGTCCTTCAGACATTAAGACCAATTTTACAGCATTCTTAATATGCTGAACAATTTTTGAATGTATGTAATGGTCTGCCTAACCGTTTCACAGCTTTGAGCTATAATAGGTTATGGAGAGAAAGATGAAAGCTTTGTACAACAAGAACCACCGCACTCCATTAATGAGCTGCTTCTGTCTTTTGGAAGACCTTTTGCTAATTTATTCCATTTAAAGAGCTCCCTAAACATTGCACATGGGGCTGCCACAATTACAGTTTGTTTATTCATAATGAAGCGGGGTGGGCATTACAGCACTCACAAGGAGCCACTATAATATATAAATATACGCTGAACACATTCTATAACAGCATACTGAAAAACATGTAGATTTGGTTCTTTCACTAGTGAAAAGTAACTAGTAATTATCACCTGGTTTTGAAGTGCCAGCTATTCTTATACATCCAAAACCAGTATAAATCTTGGATACTCAATTCAATTCAATGCAATGGGAACCGTCTGGAAAGCCATCAAATGTGCCAATCTTAAGACAGCATCTAGATGCCCCATGTCTTTTATAAATATAAAACCAAATAATCCATCCATCTTCTATACCGCTTATCCTACTGGGTCGTGGGGAACCTGGAGCCTATCCCAAGGAGCATCGGGCACAAGACGGACAGGGTGCCAATCCATCGCAGTATAACCAAATAATAATAAAGCAAACCTTTTTCTTTCTTTTTTAAATCTCGGCGCTTCAGAGCAACAACTAATCATCAGCCTGCAGGCAGTTTTTGTTTAGGTTTACTTTGTAAGAATAAGTATTACACATTTAATAATTTCTCATTTATTAATCAATCATCTAAACACATTATGAAAATTAATCAGTCAAAATGCATTTTTTACAGCTTATTATCTGTAAACATAATTACAGAACAATTACCACTTTCAATGTAAACTTCCTTGTACTTTCTTGCCTGTGAACTGACATCTTACATGAATCCTCTAATGAAGGGGTTTTTAATTGATCCATTTCTTGAACTTGGCACAAACCAGTCATTTTGCATTTTGATTATTAAAAAAAAAATTGTTAAAACAATTATATAATTTAATTATTATTATAATTTTTTTAACAGGTGAGGTTTACTTACAAGGGGATAAGTAACATGCATAATGTTGAGTGTGCACTACTATTACCTCATCTCTGCTTGGTATAGCTGTATCTATATCTAGAGCAATGTTCATTTGATACCGATGACTTGTTCCTTTCAAGTAAGTTCAAATACAAATCTAAAACTGTCAACATCACATGCTGCTGCAATGGATTATGAGCAAACCTTACCTAAACAGACATCTTAAAATAATTGTGTGTGTATTTTATCTTGGTCACTTTAGCCCTTCCTAATTGATGCCAGTTTCTGCAAAGTCACAAGACTGCCCTCTCAGCCAAAAATTAAAAAAAATAAAAAAAAATAGATAAAAGTAGCTCGTGTGTGGCCCAGAAACAGTTCTATTATAAAACCCGTGAAGACTTGGAGCTCATGAGAGTAAAGATCTGCTCCATTATAGCCGGTATCAGTAACTCACTTCTTTGTGTTCATGATTTCTGCTTTTTTAATGACTATCACAAAATGCTAACTATATTATCTAAGACTTTCTTGACAGTCTTGTACAGACTGGTGATAAATTAATGGGGAAGAAACAGAGTTTAATTGAGTGAATATCTTCTGAAAAAATGCTGTTAGCCACTCCAAGACTTGAATAAACAGTGCCAAGGCAGATTAAAGCAGTTCTGGTGGTTTATGGAGATCCTTCACCTTACTAAGTTGCTTCATGTAGGTTTTTCCTTTAATTTGTCACATGTCTGTCTATAAGTGTGGGTAACCTTTATCAACTTGGATCTAATTCAGGTCAGAAGGTGAACTGATCACAGATATAAAGCAGGGCCTGAGAGACCACAAACCCATAAATAGATGTATAAATCTGCATCTGTGAAAGCTAGGTTCTGCTGAAGTACAATGCTCACACTATAGAAATACTAATAAACATTGCAA
Organism: Ictalurus punctatus; assembly: GCF_001660625.3. Classification (NCBI taxonomy): domain Eukaryota; kingdom Metazoa; phylum Chordata; class Actinopteri; order Siluriformes; family Ictaluridae; genus Ictalurus; species Ictalurus punctatus. The sequence continues at coordinate 6,251,927 of NC_030418.2, read as the reverse complement.
TGCTTGGTTTGATATCAAAATGGTTTCATGCATTTAACTTGCTGTTGGTTACAGGTTACATGACTACAACTCAAGTGTTTCAACTGACACAATTAATGCAACTAGAGTTGCAAGGCTTGCTCAATTAAATATCAATAACGGCAGATCCTGGTTCAGAGCTTCACGAACATAGGCGAAAATCATTCAAACGTTGACCCGTCCTAACTGTTAGAGACATGATCTTGGGGTTAAAAAAAAAAAAAGACTAATCTTTTTTTCAAAGCCTTTTTCAAAGCGCCCCACAAAGTTCACTGCTCGGTCCCGTTCTGTTCTCCCTCTCTCTGAGTGAGGTCATATCCTCACATGGGTTTTCATACCACTGCTGTGCTGATGACCCTCACCTCATCCTCTCCTTTAATCCCTCAGGCACTCATGTTTCTGCATGGATCTCAGGAACGAACTTCCCCTGGCTGTCCAGATGTTTAAACAAAGATTAAAAGACATACCTCTTCACCAAGCACATTTTATTTTCGTGCAGTACTAACCCCCCAGCAGAGATTTAGGTGCACTTCTCTAAGTCACTCTGGTTAATAGCGTCTGCTAAGTGCTGTAAATATTAACAACAGCATTTATTTGAGGTTAATTTCATGTCAAATGTAAGCGTAAACACTTATTTTTTTAAAATGCTGTTTTTATATAGTTCACTCATTGGGTTGAACGGGTTTGTTAGGTCATTTTGCTGGTCAGTTCATATTATGGTAACCAGAGTTTTGGGTTTGTGGTTCTGCCATTGGAACATGATAACAACCCAGCAACTGAGTCAGTTTTACTTCAGCATCACTGGATATAGCACAAAGCCACTGAGAATTCTCAACTGACAGGTGGGTGACAAAGCACCCACTTTTGACGTAGACAAATCATACCCAACTGCATTAAGCCCATAATCAAAATTTCAGTCTTAAACATGAAATAATCCTCCAATCTCAAGAAAACCCCACAAGAATCTCTAGATCAAACTGTGGACCCCTGGAGCTGTGGGGCAGCAACACTAACCTGCTATACCAACGCCCAAGTATTCAAATAATACATGGTTTTGAAAACACAATACACAATGCCATTGGCATCCAATATTAATTTTGTCATTCAATTCTGAAGGTTTAAACTTCCATCATTAACATGTTGGTCTATTGCGGCACTCAACTATTGCTCATAATTTCTTCCTTGGGTATGTGGGATGGTCTCATCAACCTCGAGTTCAGCAAGTTATGTCAAATCGATATAGCTTCTCACGGCCAACAGTAAACAAAGTTCCTGTATCTTTATATATGAGCTACAAGGTATATACCAGTATTTGCTTTAGATCAAACAATATACAGATAGATATATTAATGTGTTAATTCTATAACATTGACTATACAGTTTGTTGTTTTGAGGAGGTACATATACATCACTAATCACAGTTAGCTGGCTAGCTTGTTGCTAACAAAAAGTGTCCATGTTTTCCCAACTTTGTGCATCAAATGCACGGAGGTCTTTATTAAGTTCCGATTTATCCCTCCGACTTATCATTTCACGTATCAATATACAGGTTGTCTTCATTATGTTACTGTACACAGTTTTGTGTGGTTAATTTTTAATTTTACGAAAGCTTCAAGTGCAGTTAATTATTAGTCATGCTAAATGTGCAACCAGACGACTGCTTGAAGCCGTGGGCTGCGCCGAAGCTGAATACTTACCTACTATATAGTAGCCAAATACATATTTTGCCAACTACAGTATCTCACAAAAGTGAGCACACCCCTCACATTTTTGTAAATATTTGATTATATCTTTTCATGTGACAACACTGAAGAAATGACACTTTGCCACAATGTAAAGTAGTGAGTGTACAGCTTGTGTAACAGTGTAAATTTGCTGTCCCCTCAAAATAACTCAACACACAGCCATTAATGTCTAAACCGCTGGCAACAAAAGTGAGTACACCCCTAAGTGCAAATATCCAGATTGGTCCCAAAGTGTCAATATTTTGTGTGGCCACCATTATTTTCCAGCACTGCCTTAACCCTCTTGGGCATGGAGTTCACCAGAGCTTCACAGGTTTCCACTGGAGTCTTCTTCCACTCCTCCATGATGACATCACGGAGCTGGTGGATGTTAGAGACCTTGTGCTCCTCCAGCTTCCGTTTGAGGATGCCCTACAGATGCTCAATAGGGTTTAGGTCTGGAGACATGCTTGGCCAGTCCATCACCTTCACCCTCAGCTTCTTTAGCAAGGCAGTGGTTGTCTTGGAGGTGTGTTTGGGGTCGTTATCATGTTGGAATACTGCATACTGATCATGCTCTGCTTCAGTATGTCACAGTACATGTTGGCATTCATGGTTCCCTCAATGAACTGTAGCTCCCCAGTGCCAGCAGCACTCATGTAGCCCCAGACCATGACACTCCCACCACCATGCTTGACTGTAGGCAAGACACACTTGTCTTTGTACTACTCACCTGGTTGCCACCACACATGCTTAACACCATCTGAACCAAATAAGTTTATCTTGATCTCATCAGACCACAGGACATGGTTCCAGTAATCCATGTTCTTAGTCTGCTTGTCTTCAGCAAACTGTTTGCAGGCTTTCTTGTGCATCATCTTTAGAAGAGGCTTCCTTCTGGGATGACAGCCATGCAGACCAATTAGATGTAGTGTGCGGCGTATGGTCTGAGCACTGACAGGCTGTCCCCCCCACCCCTTCAACCTCTGCAGCAATGCTGGAGCACTCATACGTCTATTTCCCAAAGACAACCTCTGGATATGATGCTGAGCACGTGCACTCAACTTCTTTGGTTGACCATGGAGAGGCCTGTTCTGAGTGGAACCTGTACTGTTAAACTGCTTTGGTCTTGGCCACCGTGTTGCAGCTCAGTGTCAGGGTCTTGGCAAATTCTTATAGCCTAGGCCATCTTTATGTAGAGCAACAATTCTTTTTTTTTTGATCCTCAGAGTTATTTGCCATAAGGTGCCATGTTGAATTTCCAGTGACCAGTATGAGGGAGTGTGAGAGCGATGACACCAAATTGAACACACCTGCTCCTCATTCACACCTGAGACCTTGTAACACTAACAAGTCACATGACACCGGGGAGAGTAAATGGCTAATTGGGCCCAATTTGGACATTTTGACTTAGGGGTGTACTCACTTTTGTTGACAGCGGTTTAGACATTAATGGCTGTGTGTTGAGTTATTTTGAGGGGACAATAAATTTACATTGTTACACAAGCTGTACACTCACTACTTTACATTGTAGTAAAGTGTCATTTCTTCAATTTTGTCACATGAAAAGATATAATCAAATATTTACAAAAATGTGAGGAGTGTACTCACTTTTGTGAGATACTGTATATATTGTAGTAGGTAAGTACGCTGTTTCGGACACAGCCGTGCTTTCTTGGTTGCCGTCAAACGGTTGAGCACTGCTGTGTGTGTACGTGTCCTATCGCAAAAAGTGGTGAAAACTCCCACACGATGTTAATAGTGTGATTAAGGTGTTTACATGTCTATAATGCACTTCAATAATGAGACTAAAAAAGGAAGACTCCACACATCTTAATTCGATTTGTGCTTACTTCGAGTGTGACTAGTCGGATTAAGGTCATCAATAATTGCTGTTTACATGGTAATTTCTTAATCAGAGTATTGTCTTAATATCAGATTATTGTTTGTTTTCCATGTAAACGTACTTAAAGAGCTGGAGACCTCCAGTGAAATGAGCGACAGACATGTGGGCGTGTCCAAATGTAACTTTATGCAAATTTCGGTGGACAGACTACCAATGAGAATGAAGACAGTAGGACGCTCCCCTGCTCGCTAGCTAAGGACATAAACTAAGCTAAGATGGCCGCGATGGCAAAGAGCACACTCGTCTTCTCCTTCATTTAGTAGGATGAGATACATATATCCATACGCATATATCCATACACACACACACACGCTCGCTCTCGGGAATGTTTTAGCTGCAAGAAAACGGGTTTGTTGTCAAAAGTAGAGTGCCTAGTTGCGCCACCCACTGATAAATGTTACTATGGCAACCAGTAGTAGGAACGCCTACTGGCGTCTTCGATAAAATCACCGTGTGTGCGCGCGCGCGCGCAGCAATGTCCCCCTGAGACAACACTGCGGCACACACCCTCTAACTTCTCACAGGATTATTATTATTATTATTATTATTATTATTATTATAAAATCCAACAACCACCAACAAATTAACACCAGAATAACTAAACAGGGCAGGAATATTTCGATCTAATCATACTTCATATGGTTCAGGGTGGAGACTTTCTTTAACACATCAGCTATCATGTTTTTGATATTATTTTATCGCGGTAAACCCGTGTACTCCTGTGAATAGCATGTTTCATATCTACACCTAAACACTGGGGGCTGCGGATCCTCAGCGACATCCGACTCGTAAATGGTATCCAGGCTGCAGATATGAACTCCGCCTGCTTCCTGTAATCAGTGGCAGTTAAACGCTGTACCGAGTGCGTTTAAATGTTAAATCAAGTAAATGTTTAAACGCCTGTCTCTCTCTTTCTCGTTCACACACAAAGAAAACCCCACTTATCTGTAACAGAGCGACGACTTTGCACGAAGCTCCGAATTGTTATTATTATCCGGGCCACAAACTGAACACTGGCACAAAAGTACCACAAAATAAAACCTCTCAGCTTATCTCCGCCACTTTGTGTACGCTCGACTAACTATTAGTCAGAGTTTAGAGTAAAGCAACAACCACAGACGCTAAGTTAGTTAAATAGATAGTTAATCATTGTGCTTGGAGCTTTAGCTACAGCGCTACTAAATTGGCCGCGTTCATTAGCCACCGTATAGCAAACATTTCCTCACCATTTTGTTGCTCAGGAGACAAAATTCCGCTTCAAAAACGGGCAGCAACAAATGACTGCAGAAAATGAACTCGAACAGCCTCTTCCTGTCCAGGCAAATATTCGTCTTGCTTTGCCACACACAGCAGGTAGAAAAGATATACGCTGCTGTTTTTGCTGCAGAGAATAGGAGGGGTTAAGGAAACGAAAAAAGACGTGATGTGTGTACACTACATCCGGGTACTGCAGTGGCTCAATCCTAAATAACTCCTGACAGCCTGTATAATTGCACTACATAGGGTAGGGAGTGAAGGCTTTCAGCACTCTACCTAGTTCACTCGAATAAGCAGCAATTCGTGATTCTGACAACAGGACATCCCGATATTTGCTGCAAAGGTGAACGCGTTATAGATGAACTGGTCATATTCTGTTTAGCCTGGTAAATATATCCTGACAAATAACTTGTTATATCCTGTAATATCAATGATATAATAACATTATTGTAAGCCTACATGCAAGCAGTCATAAGCGCTGGTTTTGTTTCTGCAGTGCTGAATTCTGCCAAGTTCAGTTTTTAAATCTGTTACTTTAGCGCCATCTGCTGGTTATAACCACTCATTAACTGAAACGACCCAGTGTTCCTTTGTATTACAGACCACAATATTTATTCAATAATGATATGCATATAATTAATGGATGCATGTTTAGTTGTATTGCATACCACAATATTTAACCACATTACACAGATAAAGGGAAAAGTTTTACAGAGTAGTAATGAAACCATGGAAACAGTAAACACACCTGTGTAGATTGTTGTTTTATTATTAGAGTATCAAATATTTAAACAAAACAGAAAAAACCTAACAAACAATACAACTCAATAGTGGAAATTAAAATCTATCTATCTTTGTTATGTTTGTGACAATACATGTACAAATTTCTAAAAAAAAAAAAAAACAGCATTAGGACATAAACCTCATTCTTACAACACTCCTTGTGTAGTCTTAATTACACAGTCTTACATGAGTTTTGTGTATTATTATCATTCATTGTCACTAACTGCTTGATGCTGCTCAGGGTTACGGTGGATCTGGAGTCTATCCCAGGAACACTGGGCGCAAGACAGGAGAATTCAGCTCTGATGGATGGAATGCCAGTCCATCGCAGAGAGCCACGTACACACACACACACACACACACACACACACACACACACACACACACACACACACACACACACACACACACACACACACACACACACACACACACACACACACACACACACACACACACACACACACGAGAAGAAAGGCAGAACATGCACAGAAACGCCACACAGACACTAACCCAATCTCGTGATTGAACAGCAATGCAACCTGCTATGCCGTTGTACCACTAAGTCTTTTTTTGCATTACATGCTAGGCTATTATGGTTCTCAAAATAGGGTCTGGGGACCCTTAGATCTCCACAAAGCATAGCCTGATGGGTCTTTGATTTTCTTTTCATTTTGTTACAGTTATTATTTTATTTAGGGGTCCAAGCACCAAAGTCAACTCAGTGTTTATCGGTGAAAACTTTCAGGAATAGAAAGCTATACAGCTCCAAAATATACTATTTATATTTTTAAAAATAATGTTTATAAAAAAAAACACATCCTGAGGAGATCCGAGGAACTTCTTTTACAGTTCGAGGAGCTACAAAACATTTGAGAACCACTGATCTACTTGACGACGAGCACAATGGTGCAGACAGTGGCCATGTTGAACATTTATTATATGTTTGAAATGACGAGTTACGACCTTTAGTAGAAGGTTTGGAAGCCCGCCACTCTGATTATTGCATTCTGACTGAACACACAGAATCAGCACTGTCTCAGATATAGAGATCACAGAACACAAAATGGACAAACATGAAAATAACAACAAAGAGCAAAAGCAAAATGCATTGAACAACATAAACAGTTAAATCCCAGTCAGAATAATGACAATTGTGATAATGCTCTACAGGATCTGGAAGATATGTATTGTGCATATGATACTTCTGTATGTACAGAGACGTACTTTATAATGAATATGTGTATATACTATGATGAATGATATATGAATACACATTATGACAGACATGTCCATGTACACTTCATTGCTGGTTATGCGATTCCCATGCAAAGTTTGCTTTCTTGGTCCTCATATTCTAATTTGCATCAGAAAGCTGTCAGTAATTTCTCACAAAAACGTTTCCTTACTGATCCACATCAGGCTGTGGGTGTCGTTAGGTTTGCACTCGTACTCGATGCTGCGGAAGCTGTTGCCCCACTGGCAGTGGTCTCTCTTGTTGTAGTTGTAGAATTTTACCTGCCACATAGTCTCAAAGAGACCGGCTGCCATAAACTGTAGAGGGGAAGCATATGGCTGTGCAAACAACACTGTCTCAAAATGATATATCACTTAGAGCATTATAACATGAAGTGGTTTCCAACATCCAACTGTAGAATATTATAACATACCATTTGCAAAAAGTATATTACACTATACACTATATTTCAATGCAGTTTAACAGGCCTACATGGTATGCACAAAATACTATATTTTAATTATACTGCTACATATTATCATTGTAATATGCCTTATTATATATTACAGTGTATAACATGATATGGCTAAAGATCATATCTGGATCTGTGTTATTTTGAAAATAATGCTTCATAATGATTTCGATTCATTCACTAAAAGAACACCAGTTTGTATTATACTGTCTAAGATTATGTGTACAATATTAAATTTACTGATTTATTATTGGCCTCCTTTTCTTAAATGCATACTAACATTAATGTGTGCCAACAGTAGAACAAAAGGCATTATCGCAATAACAGTTAACACACCAACATATTACGGTAGGTGGTCCTAAAGGGTTCCTGGGTTGAGTAGTTTAGAAACACCACATTCAGAAACACTACTGATTCTTACGTGTATGCTCACTTGGACAGGCTGCCGCTCTCCACTTTTGGTGTGCGCCACCCCTTCAGTGTCATACATCGCCGAATACACTACTGCCTGTGGGTCTTTGGACTTCTGCTCCAAAGAAAACGTAGCCCCACCGACACTCATGGATCTGAAAGTTCAGACACGTAAAGATAAGGCTTCAAAAGGTGTCACTCTGCAGTAAATTATACTGGCATAATGAAGGGAAAAAATTAGGGATGCACCGAAATGAAAATTCTTGGCAGAAGCCGAAATCGAATATAATGAAAAACTTGGCCGAAGGCCGAATACCGAACACGGTTTTTTTGCGCTTTTTTCCATTTATTTTGCCAATTTTTTTTCACCATTGCATAAATTAAATAGTCAAAATGTGCTTTTTACTATTTTGTCTTGCTTTTCAAAGAAAAAATCAATTACAAAAACTACAATTTCAAAATAGTCATTTAACACTGAACATTTTACATTCCAGCAGGTATAGGCTACCAACAAAGTACAATATAACTTTAAATAAAAAAAAATTGTAAAATAAAAATATTTTTGTGGTCATCTTTGAGCCCCCCTTGAATAGCCGATGTTAGGCCTATAACTGACTGCTGAAAGAATGGAAGACTCTGTAGCCTACAACAAAAAAGTGCAGTAAAAAGTGCATTGACAAGAGTGCAAAAAAGTGGATGGACCCACAACAAATGAATAATTGTCCTAGACATATGCCTACTTTCTTTATAAAAAGTAGCTTCTCTGCTTTCCCACATTCAAGTCGGTTCCTCTTCTCATCGATGACATGAGATGCAGCACTAAACAGACTCTCGCTGTCAGTGCTTGTGCATGGAGCAGACAAGTACCTATAGGAACGGAATCGTTAAATATTTAAATATGGCCTTTTTTTTGATAGTTGCTCATTTCAGAACAATTATGCTTCAGAGATAATGAAATGGTTAAAAACCGGTGCAGGCCTAGGCTACTATTTTTCCACAATGAGCTATAAAATAAGCTATAATAAAAAATTTACTTTTTTACTGGATCTACTTCATAGGTGTCCCATTATACAGAATTAATGACACCTGCCAACCATTCAGAAAATAGTAGGCCTATTTCTCCTATCCGGGGTAGCATATAATTTAATAATTTAATTGAATTCATTAGGCTAACTAACATTAACAATGAGCAATACATTTGTTACAGTTGGCCTGATTAATCTTTGTTAATGTAAGTTGAGAAAAATATCATTGTTCACTGTTAGTTCATGTTAGTGTGAGTGCATTAATTAATGTTAAGAAAACTTTTGATTGTAATACTGTATTAGTAAATGTTGAAATTAACATTAAGATTAATAAATGCTTTAGACAAATTTTTCATTGTTAGTTCATAACTAACTTAATTAACTATAGTTAACAAATTGAAACTGCTTATAATGTGTTACCAAAATATAGCCTGAATAAAGGTTTTTATGAATAGGCCTAGCCTATACCTGTGTGCCATCTGTGCCAGGTCGGGAAAGCGACCTTGATTGGTCCTCCAATATTCGAGAGGGTTATTGCTCCTGGGGATGGGGACTTCTGAGAGATAACCATCTAACTGTTGAGTGGTTGAGCTTGTCCTCTGTCTTGCATTTGGGTTATTCTCTTGGAGGATTTCATCAAACATGTCAGACAGCAAGGCTGTACGCGGCTCATCTGCGCTGTCTCCCACATCTCCTGCGCTGTGCATCCCCTGACCATCTCCATCACCGAGTGGCTTTCCCAAATCCAACTTGGCCTGGATAATTTCTTGTGTATGCTGCTTTGTCCCCACATCCAAGTAATGCTCTTTATATCGTGGATCAAGTACAGTTGTGATGCAGTACAAGGGTTCGGAGGCCACCTGACTAAATCGGGTGTTGACAGCCTCTAAGTGTGCACATTTAGTTGTTTTCACTCCGTGGTCTGTTTAGCCTCTTTGTTTAGAAGACACTTTAGTGCTGCAAGGAAGGGGACAACATCTGCCACAGATGCCTCAGATGAGCTTATCTTTTTTGTTAGTTGCTCAAAAGGGGCAAGAAGAGAGAGAACATTCTCGAATTAACACCCACTGGTGTGGTGTGCTTACATCTTGTTGGAGACATTTTTTTGGCATCGCGAACTGCTCTTGGATAGATTGTAGGCGCGCATAGGCAAGCGGAGAATGCTTAAAGTGGCCAACTCTTGTCCTGCTTATAGCTATCACATCCACTATACTGTGCTGACTCATCACTCCCTCATTGACTGCTAGTTGAATTATGTGTGCCATGCACCGTATGCCTTTCAGATCACTGTCTTCCATGGCTTTGGCCATAATTCTTGCGTTGTCACTGACTACCACATGCACTTTAGATCGGTCGATACGCCAAGTGTCAAACATGTTGGCGAATGCCTCGGAGATGGCTGCAGCTGTATGGGACCCCCTAAACTATTGTGAGTGAAGCACAACCTTTTGTAGCTTGAAATCTATGTCGATCCACTGTGCGTTTAAACTCAGCATACTGGTGGGGCTTACATCTGTGCTCCACATATCTGTCGTGAAGCTGAGGGCTGCAATATCTGTAGCCAAGAGCTCGTGGACATGAGTTGAAACGACATTATACATCTCAGGTAAGCACATGTCGGAGAAATACCCTCTACTAGGCATGGTGTAACGGGGCTCGATATAGTCTATAAGCCTGCGAAATCCAACGTGCTCTACAACCAAGAATGGTTGATCATCCAAGGCGATGAATTCCATAATCTTTTTAGTAATGCCTTTAGTTTTGGTCGTTGTCACTGTTGTTGGCAAACTTTTTTGCCTTTTCTAAGAAGTCAGCCACAGATGGAGTAGATGTACTGGAAGGAACTTTTCTTTTCGCTGCTGCTGCTGCCCCTGTGTCTTTCTCGTATTCTGCATACTGTTCCGGGTGACTTGATTTTAAATGATAAATTAAGCTTGAACGTTTTTCCAGATGTACCCCCTCTAGACAGTACAGCAGAATACTGTCTGCAAATGGCCATTATTCCATCTTTCTCTGACACTTTAAAATACTTCCACACTGCCGACATGTTTGCTGCAATTAAAGCTTCGCGTGTCTCACTCTGTTTGCTAGGCTATTTGGTCACGTCATCAAACACGTCATTGTTCGGTCAAATTTATTCAGCCTTTTCACTTATTCGGAATAATTTCGGTTGCTGAACATTTGGTGCATCCCTAGAAAAAAATGGAGGCTGATCACCACCTTTAATCATCAAAGTGGCATCAATATGTAATACAGGAATAACGTTTTATGGACCTTATCCAAAAATAGTACTTGATGTCACTGGACAGATAGTATTCAGCTTTCAACATGTACCATTTTGAGAGAATGATACAATACGGATTAAGCACAAGATATTTGTATGCTAGTTAGTTCCATATAAAAGGTCTTTCAAAGCCATCCATTTTCTGTAACGTGTATCCGACACAGGGTCACGAGCGAGCGTGGAGCCTATCCTAGGGAACTCCAAGCACAAGCCGGGGGATACCCTGGACAGGGTGCCAACCTATCTCAGGGCACAATCACACACTACGGACAATTTGGAAATGCCAATCAGCCTACAGCACATGTTTTTGAGCTGGGGGAGGAAACTGGAGTACCCATGCAAGCTCGGCACACATAGGGCGGAGGCGGGATTCAAACGCCCAACCCCGGAGATGTGAGGCAAACGTGATAACCACTAAGCCACCATGCCCCCTTGATGTTTTATAATGTTTTCTAAATTATTTTGGCAGAGTGTTATTCGACATTAAGAAGAATGCTACACAGATCAAACAGGCAGTGAGTGTGTAAATGTCACAGATGGAGCAGGGCAAGACCTTAATTCTGAGGATTTATCTGCTAAACACAAATCTGGTTTCTCTCATCTACTGTCAGTGATCAAGCAGGAGACTGAGCTTGCACTGACATAAAAAAAGCCTATATAACAATTTCCACAATCCACTAATTTGATTGGTCAAGTGGTGTTCTAAGAGTGCTGATATTTAGTATCTATTAATTACACTAAATATAGCTGATATTACCAATATTTGAATATACACAAAAGTCCAATTTGATCAGTAGTTCCTTACACTGAAAACGTTTACCTACAATTACCTACAGGCTGTCAGTCAGTCTGAGCGTTGCTATGCCAACCTGTGGATTATCTCGCGACTATATTACTATGGAGCAAAAATAGATAAAAGTATATATTTGTTTGCTCATATTGTATCTGAAATATCAGTTACTCGATATTAACGTCTTGTTCATATAACTGTTGTATCAGTACAACTGTGATTATTACTGTGCCGAATCACAGCCGTGCTGAATATTCAGAAAAACAGCACTCGTTAATGCTTAAATATATAAAAGACAGAGCATTAATTCACACGGATACTGTATTAATGCGCCGGGGTTTTTAAACCAGAAACAACGGTTCAATTTTAAACCGTTATCCGTTGTGTTACTCAGCAACCAACGCTTACTGTTTACAGACTACATTGTGAGGCGGAAGAATAGTTTATAGCTAATATTATTCATAATGAATTATTTACTGAACAATAGATACACTTTTATTATGTTGGGGGTTTTTTTGGCCCCGGTTTATAAAAGCTTTACGTCGTGTCTACAGTGCAGCCCTTTGATTTAAATAAATAAATACATAAATACATAAACAAACAAACAAACAAACAAACAAACAAACAAACAAACAAACAAATAAATAAATACTGTAACGCACGCCATCTGCTGGCTGATTGCTTTAATAACACATGCATTTTGTGTACGCCCCATTTTCTGTCAAATAAACCGAAAACCTTCCGGATTAAAAAAAAAAGGAAAGAAAGAAAGAAAAAAAAAGATAAAAAATAAACCCATCGTAATAAAGAAACGAACACAGATACTCACGAAGCCTCGACCGCGCCGGGTTTGACGGTTATTTCTATTTTATATTTGGTGCCAGTGAGCAGTTTTATGGTTCGGTTCTGGCCAAATCTCGTCCCGTCCGCTTTAAAGAACACGGGCCCGTCATCCGGAGTGGTCTTCAGGGAAAATGCGACTTTAATCAGCTGCGGAACACCGGCCATGGCGCCGCTTTTGAACAGGATGAGATGAGAGGATGAAGGGATGAGACGAGAGGATGACAGTGATTAGACGTCGACTACAGTTTAAGACCCAAATCGCAAGAGTACCAAACTGACGTGTAAAAACCAGCACGTGAGCGAGTTGCCCTGATTTGTACTCTTGCTGTTCTTAATCCCAACCACACACACACACACACACACACGGAGCTCTCTCTCTCTCTCTCTCTCTCTCTCTCTCTCTCTCAAGATTCATGGAGCTTTATTGCCTGGTAAAAGGCTTCACATTAACATTAAATTACAGAAATACACATTTACACACATTCACACCCAATTAAAAAAAAGGTTTGATAAAATAATATCAATAAAAGAAGAAGAAAATACACACACACACACACACACACACAGTTGGGAATTTGTAACGCTTTGTAACGGGTAACTGTAATGACTTTTTTTTGATAACGCAGTAATGCAATGCATTACAGTTTACATTTATATAATTTGATTACTGTTACTGATGTTAATAAAAGTACGTTACTTGCGTTACACATTTATGGGTAAGAAAACAATATTAAGTAAAAATGCGTTTTAAAAATGTATCACGTTTTGTGCGGCTGCCAGGGGCGTAACCTGGCCTGGGTACTGGGGGCTGTAACTTAGGGGGGGTTTGGACTCCCCAAAGTCCATACCATGGTTACGCCCTTGTCTTTAGCCTTGAATAATTCTCCACTTGGAGCGGTTTGTCACTACGTAACTGAACATCAGTAAAAGCAGACGGCAGTGTTGTAATTTTATATCTTCAGTGAACAGAGGCGAGACCTATCAGACAGGGTTTACAGGAAAATACATGGATACGCTCTTGTCTTATTGGCTGACAGTCTCAAACACTAACTAACAGAGTCAGTGTGAGGAAAAATGGATATACACCGATTTTTATTTTTTAAACCAGTAAATGGTTTGAAACTGAAACAGTAACATCCTCTCATTCTGAGCAGGAAAACAAGTTGTGTAAATATCTATGAGTTCCAATTCACGTGAACATGATATAAGCAGAGCATAAGGAAAGATAATGTACTCTGCATGGCACTGTAGCAGCTAAACCCATAGCTTAGCTGTGCCTCCCCTTGGCTAGGGACACCAAACTAGCCTAGTTAGAAAAGTTTTATATTTGATCTGTCAGGTCCTACAAACAGTGACAACACCCAGGCACGTTTTATAAATCATGTGATACACTGACATGTGCCAAAATCACTGAAAGAAGTATGAGTTTCACTTTGAGTTTTTAAAGTAACTCGAAAGTAAAGTAATTAGTAATCTGATTACTTTTTACATGCAGTAATCAGTAATGTAAACAAATTGCAATTTTAAAGTAGTAATTATTAATCTGTAGTGGATACATTTTTTTGAGTAATTTACCCGACACTGATACAGCGTAGTCCCCCCACTGCATTTACTACATTTACATTAACTACAAAACACTGTGGTATTGTGCTTTCTCTCTCTCTCTCTCTCTCTCTCTCTCTCTCTCTCTCTCTCTCTCTCTCTCTCTCTCTCTCTCTCTCTCTCTCTGTGTGTGTGTGTGCCTGTGTGTGTGTGTGTGAGAAAGAGAGAGAGAGAGAGAGAGAGAGAGAGAGAGAGCGCGCGTGAGTGAGGTCGGGAAGTGTGTGGGTGTTTCTAAATGCTATATTTATGTGATGATGTTGTCATGCTGTAGATATGTATTTGGTAGCGCAGAGTGTAATAAAGGTTATTCGCACAAAAACACATTTTCATAGCAAGGTTTGAACCATTAACAGTAATATAATATTTCACGTAGTGGCTTCCTCTACTAAATGCCATAACTGTTCAACCTGCAAAGCATTCTGGTTGAAATAGAAACAGCTATTTAGAACACGGGGTGTAAATGTGTGAACCTTACACCCACCTAAGAACAGTATAACATCACTAAGACCCATTAAAACAAGTCGGGTCAAAAGCGAAAGGGGGGTGGCACCCAAGTTTCTTAATTCTCTATAGTTAAGCATGCTCTTTGCCTCTTTGGCCTTGTTTGTAAGCTTTGTAGTTTTGGATATTGTACTACCAATGTTGGTGATTATTGATTGAGAATTAATCAAGTGCACTCTGGGCACACTACAACTGAAACTGTAAACTGTGACAGCCCCTGCAAGGACTTTATACCACATAATTCGACAGTCGGCAATGAAGTCTGGTAAGTACATTTAATAGGTGAAGAATTTAGAAAGTTTTGCAAGCTTCAAGTTTTGAATCAAACACATAAAATGCTAAATACACTGTCCTCCCTTTAATCGCATCAGGTCATGTATCTCATAGGAGCACGACTGGCATTGGGTTCTATCTGAATTCTACCTAATAATTTGGTCAATTCTGTATACATACAGAAAGGTACGTAAATATTTGGAAATTGCCAAAGTTAATGTTATTTTGGCTGTTTACTACAGTATACTACAGAGTTGAAATTAACGAATGAATATGAGCTCAAAGTGCAGACTTTCCACGTTAACTTGAGGGTGTTTACATCCAAATCGAGTGAACGATCCCCCTTTTAGGTGACCAAAATTAATTGGACAATCTAATATAATTAAAATGTCATTTTAGTACTTCGGTTCAAATCAGTTGCACTCGGTGACTGCCTGAAGACTGAAACTCATACACATCACCAGATGCTGGATTTTTTCCCTGGTGATGCTCTGCCACGCCTTTACCACAGCTGTCTTTATTTCCTGCTTGCACTTGGGGCGTTTTGCCTTCAGCTAGTGATATGCATGCTCAGTTGGAGACAGGTCAGAACATTTCACTTCTTGTATTTCAAAAGTCTTGGGTTGTTTTGCAGGGTGAATTGCCGTCCAATGAGTTTTGAAGCATTTGGCTGAATAATATAACTCTAAACACTTATGAATTCATCTTGTTGCTTTTGTATGCAATCACATCATCAACAAATACAAGTTCCAGTTCCAGTGGCAGAACCAGTACATGAGCAGTTCCTTCCCTTGTCCATACTCTTCTGTTTGCATCATTCTTTGTTGGTTTTTGTCTCATCTTTCCACTGAATGTTGTTCCAGAAACGTACAGGCTTTTTTTTAATGTTTGTTTGGCAAAACCTCCTAATACCTTCAACTCTTTTTTACCAGAGAACAAAAAATGTTATTTCCACTAGCAGATAAACACAGTGTCATGATACTCTACACACAGAGACCCAGCAGTGTCTTGACTATTTCTTATAACAGACTTGTGGCAAAAAAACTATTCATTTGTTTATACTGATTGAATGATAAGTTGATTTCCATTCAGAAATGAAATGGAACGCCAGTGTACCGTGAGAAGTGTCACCGATTTGTAATGTTGCCATCACATTGTAGTAATTTTGTAACATACCTATTAGTAAAGCAGGATACCAATAAGAGTAGTCAAAAACTGCCACAAATGACAATGACCAAATGATGGCATATTCCATTGTTATATTGTCAGTGCCATTTTGAGAAATGAAGCATGACTCATCACTAGGTATCACGCTTTGAAGCCCACTCAGAAGGTCCATTGACTTTAGTAGCCTACATGTTTTCATTTTTTATCAGAAATCTCATTTGATGAATAATTTGTGGAAAACATTTACAGAATGTACCCCCACAATGACTGTTTGTAGGTCCAGCTGGCCATATCATTTAATCTAAATTGCTCATCTGGAGAGTCGATTAACAAATTGTAAACATGTATAATTATTTAATTAATTGTAATGAATTCTCCATGTAAAAAAAACAAACAAAAAAAAAAACAACTCCCTCTAACACCACAATAAATTTAAAAAAAATAAATAAATAAAAATAAAGATCACGAGAGAGATGTTTTTGAATAAAAATAAACCACAATTATTTTTTTATTACTTAGCTCTGTTTCCTTATCATGTAAAGCTCATCTTAAATTAAGGCACATAACTAATCCAAACAACTCATTGTCAGTAGTCTTGGAGGCTGAAAATAGACTGAAATCAAGTTGACCAAGGCCACATGTGACTCATGTTCATGCATCTACTTCCCTTTTCTCAAGTGTACACTTATCATTTAGGCACCAGAAGCAAAAGCTGCTGCTTGGTGCTGTGGTTGTCACACTTATCACCCCTCTTTTTGAATAAGCAGTTAAGCCCAGCCAGCAGCTATGGAGCCCAACATCATCCGAGAGGGATATCTGGTAAAAAAGGTAAGAGCTGTTCATTAGAAATGAAAATTATAATATAGTGTGTGTGTGTGTGTGTGTGTGTGTGTGTGTGTGTGTGTGTGTGTGTGTGTGTAATGGAACATCACTGTAACTGTCAAATTCAAGTCATCTATTTTAAATGGCTAGACAGTGATCATTGTGATGTTCTTGACTCAACATATGTATCAGTTGAGTCTATTTAATTTTTCTTTGTTTATTTGGCCAAAAATATTGTTAAAAGTCAGGACAGTTAAACAGGCAGCACGAATGCTTGGTTTCAACACTTATTTCCCCACCGCCAGTAGAGCTCATGTTTGACAAAGTGCTAACTTCCCCAGAAAACCACAGCTAAGATAACTATACTTCTCTGAGCATATCTGTTTGTCAGATAAGTTACACTGTTGTGAGACAAAACCTTTTTTTCATGAAATCTTATAAAATAATGATTTGTAATTTTAGAGAGAGAGAGAGAGAGAGAGAGAGAGAGAGAGATGCAATTACAGAATTTTGTACACTATGGTGACCTCAGAGAGCAAAATGAAGAAAAAAAAAGGCTATAAAAAATACCAACATAGGTGTGGCAGTAGAAATGAAAACGAAAGGAATTATACACAGAGACAAAGGAATCAACATTACATTTTACCTCTAACACCTTTTTTTGACACAATGTTTCCATAATGCTGTAATGCTGTAATGCTTATTATTATCTCCAGGGCACTGTACTGAATTCGTGGAAAGTGGTGTGGGTGGTGTTAGCGGATGATGGAATAGAGTTTTACAAGAAGAAGACAGACAGCAGTCCAAAGGGCATGATTCCATTAAAAGAAGCGGTGATGACCAACCCGTGCCAGGACTTCAGCAAAAGAACGGTGATGCCCAATGCATACGTGTAACTCTGAAATCAGTACAGGCTTATGACCAGAAACAATTTTCCACATTTGTGTTCTTGCTCTCTAACAGTTAGTGTTCAAGGTGACCACAGCAAAGAAGCAGGACCATTTTTTCCAAGCAACCCACCTGGAGGAGAGAGAGGTGTGGGTTAAAGACATCAAGAGAGCCATTACTTGTTTGCAGGGCGGAAAGAAGTTTGCCAGGAAATCTACCAGGAGGTCAATTCGATTGCCTGAAACAGTTAACCTGAGGTATGAACTTATAACTAACTGCCTGTCTGCAACTGCTTTAGAGACAGTATTCATTTACATTTATTCATGTTTATCCAGAGCAAGTGAAACATAAAGCTTATAAAGACTACAAATTTCCATTGGCTCTCTGAAAACAAGATAACAGTGAGATATTTATAGGCAAAAATGATGAGAGAGACACTAGTAAAGACGAACACACTCACACAACAGCACCATGACTGAGCACAGTAAAAGTATGCCTAAGTATAATACCGTATGTTACAGCCAAGTTACACAATTACTGTGGTTACTGACTCTGAGGTGTTTCACACATTCTCTTAATGCTTTTGTGGGTTTCCTTCAGGTATTCTGGTTTGTTGAACAAGAGTCTCATGTTGGGTTTTATACCAGGTTGTAGTATCACCCATCACTTCCTCTTTTGAATCACTTCCTCCATTGCAGTGCAACACATACATTTGGAAGAGCCAATCTGCCCTGATATGTTTTTAGGAGGTGGAATCCAACTAGGAGGAAACTGACACCAACATTATTACAACATGTGAAACAACTCTGTGTCAGTATTCACAGCAGTTGTGCAACCTGACTGATACTACAGTTATATATATATATATATTTATAACTGTAGTATCAGTCAGGTTGCACAACTGCTGTGAATACTGACACAGAGTTGTTTCACATGTTGTAATAATGTTGGTGTCAGTTTCCTCCTAGTTGGATATATCTATCTATCTATCTATCTATCTATCTATCTATCTATATATATATATATATATATATATGTGTGTTTGTGTGTGTGTGTGTGTGTGTGTGTGTGTGTGTGTGTGTGTGTGTGTGTTTAGATGGAACGAACTAGTTAGTAAACCATTTTAAAAGTATATAACTTACAGTGCAAATAGAATTCAGAAAATGAAACCAAAAAATTATACAAACTTGCAGGAGGTGAAGTCAATAAGTATGCAATTTTCTCTGGTATATTCTAAAATACACACCAATCTATGTATGTAGTACCCCAATTTGCTCTCATCATTTAATCTGCTCATGGACCTGTTATGTCTTGTCTTTTAGCGAGCTATACATTTTGATGAAAGACCAAGACACAGGAATTAAAGAAATGAAAGTGGAAAAAGACAAGAAGCTTTTCAACCACTGCTTCACTGGTACGTTACTTCAATCAGAATGTTCAAACGGGCTATTGGGTAGAATCTGCTATTATGAATTTGTCATATTATGCTATTATCTTATTAGGGATATGATCGGTGGGCTGGCATTTGTTTAAAAAAACAAATAAACAACATAGCTCAACATACAGTAACCTAACACTTATGTTCTCTTCAAGTCAAGAATGCCCCGACTTAAGTCCATTTTAAAATCATATTAATATTGTAAATATTATTTTTACCTGAGAGAATCACACAACCTCAATCTTTTATGTCTAGGCAAAAGTATCTAATATTCCTCATAGGTTTTCTGGGGGAGTAGATGGGTTAAATTGTTCATTGAACAATTTATAATAAAGGCTAAGTTTATTTCAAAATAGGTTTAGTAATCTCAGGCTTATTCTATTGTTGGATAATTCCACTTATGTCAAGTTTTTAGTTCTAGAAAGCCGTAAAAGTATTAGAGAATGTGTTATAGTGCTATGCTTATGTGCTGCCTTTCTGCATGTTTCTGTATTGTGAATTGTGATCTCATGGCAGGTGACACAGTGATTGACTGGCTGATCTCTGAGGGGAAGGTAAGGAACCGGACTGAGGGTGTGATGCTGTCCACAGGGCTGCTGAACGAGGGCTATCTGCAGCCGGCTGGAGAGCTGTCCAAATCAGCTGTGGAAAGCAACACGGAGTCTGCATTCCTGGACCAGACGGACGCTCTGTATTACTTTGTGAGTGAGCACGCACACCTTTAACCATTCCTTTCCGTCTAAATTCATTTATTGTGAATCTTCAGTAGCTGCTTTATCCTGGTCGGGATTGCTGCGAAGCCCAGGAACACTGGGCATGAGGTGGGAACACAAACTGGATGGGATTCCAGTCTATTGGTCAAAATGACCCACACGTAACATTTTGTTTACATTGCTTAAAATTGGGAGAAGATAAAATATACTCTATGTGTGGTATTTTAAATAATTTGTATAGCGGAATTACGGCTGTTTGCATAGGAGTCATATTTAAGGAGCTGAAAAAATGTGGTTTTGAGTATGTGAGGCTGTTTATTTTTTCTCCCTGTAGGCAGAAAGTGGCTTCTTCTGTGAAGGCTACTCGAGTGATGAGGATGTGCTTGTAAAAGAAGAGTTCAGAGGAGCCATAGTAAAGCAGGGCTGTCTGATGAAACAGGTAAATGTTTGAATGAATGTATTTTTTTTCCCCAGATATCAAAGAGATAAACTTGAAATGCAGTAACAGTGGGAATGAGAGAAGTTGTAAGATTGACAGTTGTGTTCATATGTAACATTTATACCAACATGCCGTTGGAAAATCAAAACACTTACAAAATGTGGACGTTTTTTTTTGCTTTGTTTTTACAATAGGGCCACAGGCGAAAAAACTGGAAGGTGAGAAAATTTATCCTGAGAGATGATCCTGCATTTATCCACTACTATGACCCCACCAAGGTGAGCAAGGCTGTGCTATTGAATCAGACTTTTTCTTCATTCTTAATTCCTTGTAACATTGGAAACATATATCTATATATATATATATCTATATCTATATATCTATTTCATAAGGGTGAGGAGGAACCTCTTGGTTCGATTCACTTGCGTGGATCTGTTGTGACTGCGGTGGATTACGTGCCAGATGGTGAGATCTGAGTAATCATTAATCACTAACTCTTCATCAGTAACAACGATAAGATTCAATGTTATTACCTAAACCCAGCAAGTGTAATTGTCGCTTTTGAAAGCTTTTTGTATTGTGTAATCCTAATACATCACAGCCATATGACAAGACAGTGCAAACTTCACATGTGCAAAAGAAGCATTAATTCACTGTTCTCACACTGATGCAGCTAAGAGGCATGACATTGAGGGCAACTTGTTTGAGATCATCACGTCAGATGAGGTACACTACTACCTGCAGGCAGCTACAGACGAAGAACGCAATGACTGGATCAGAGCTATTCAAGTAGTGTCAAAGACTGGAAAATAACTGTGAAAGGCCATTTCAGTCCAGAAGGATCCTGACAAATAAATACAAGGACACTTGTTATATTTTGACTGTTAACACACATTGATATTTTATGTCATACACATAACAAAAATGGCTATGTAACACTTTTTACGCTGCAAGTTTGTCAAGTTCCTCTTGAAACCTAAAAATAGATTAAGAGAGTGACGGGATGTGGATTATGAGTATTTTGGTCTTTTATTACTATTTATGTCAATGATAATCCAGGAAAAAAAAAGCCAACAAGTGGAAACTACTGAAATCTTCACAGTCCACCCACTTCTTGTTTCGCATTGCTTCCTGTCTGTCAGTATTCTAGCCACTCTGTGGTTAGCCTCATGCACATCTCTTTACACTTATCACTTAACAGACACATAAACATACTCCATTTATGGCATTTTAAGAGAGGGGTGCGCATTCAGTACAACTTATGCCTCAGGTCAGGAACTTCAGTTAATGTTCATGTCAAATATAAGAATGTTGGTGCCAGACAGGCTGAACTGACTATTTTAGGAAACTGCTGATCTCCTGGTATTCTCTCAAAGAACAGCCTCTAGAACAAAAAACACCCAGTAAGTGGCGGTTCTGCTGGCAGAAACACCTCAATATATTGTACATATACACCTAAAGAACCTTAATATTTGAATAATTTTGAATGGTTTAAATAGAAACAGGGGTATTTGTACAGAAACAGCGGATCTGTGTTTGGGGGGGGGGGGGGGGGGGGGTGTGTGTGTGTGTGTGTGTGTGTGTCTGTGTAGTTTATTTATCTCCGGCTGCAAAATCTTTGAGAACCCCTGTATTATAACCGACATTGGTAGCTTGGTCTGTGTGCAATGGGAACTGACAGTGAAGTGGTTCATTTCTTTTGATTGTTAACTAACTGTAAAAACACTTCCATATTTTAACTGTACAATTCTGAAAGTTAACCTATGTTCCTCATATTGTATCTCTGCTTTAAACAATTTGTGCACTTTTCCTTTCTAGTTCAGTGTTGACCAAAAAAACCCCCAAACAAACAAACAAAAAAAACACGGAAGAACTGCGAACATTGTCAAACAGCCACCCACCTTGTTATACTTTTTGCCAGCTGGACGATGATCTTGTTATGATATTAACCTCAAGATGAAAATGAAAATGACATGTGAGCATATGTTCCATCATGGGCCTCATGTGGGTCTCAGAAACTTACCAAGAGACACAGTTGCTTGTATGTACAAAAAAGGAAGCCATCACAGCATCACACAGGTTGTAATAATTTTGTCAGTGCTCACATTTAAGTATCCTCCATAAAACTTGATTAGAATATACATCTAGGGGTGTAGAATATAAGGCTGGGGTTGTAAACACTGGTTGAGATTATGAACTGAAGATTAGGAAAAAGCACATGACTGTGGCTGAAGTCTGTAAATTGCAAAAGATATAAACTGTAGTAAACCTGTTTACCCATTTTTCATTAGCAATTCATTATTCATCCACTAGAGGGGGTACAGTGATCTCACTAGTAGTCCCACTGAATAAGCCGTAATTCCAGACCAGCAGCCAGTAGAATCATTCGTTAATCACCAGTAACTGCTTTAACCTGGTCAGGGTCGTGGTGGATCCAGAGCCTATTGCTGGAAAACATTGGTTATGAGGTGGAGACACACTTTGAATGGGTCTCTAGTGCATCACGGGGGCCTGTGCGCACACGTACATTCACACCTAGGGGCAATTTATCATAGATCCTCGTTTACACCTGGCATTAAAATGAGTCCTGGGGGATCGGATTGTACATCAGTTTTATACTCATTATGAAATTCAGTAAGCTGTTATACCTTGTGGATGGGGTCGTTATCATCCTGGAAGAGACTGCTCCCATCAGGTAAGAAATGTTTATCATAGAATAAAGGTGATCAGTCAGATAAACCATTTAAGAGGAGAAGTGGACCCAAACCCAAAAAGCATAACAGAGCCATGTTTCCTTGAATTTTTCGCCCATCTTCAGGTTTACTTTAACACAACAAAAATGCAATAATGCATTACAGTTTCATGCAAAATTTGTGCAATGGTCCAGCACCAACTTTCATTTACATGTATGAGTACTTTGTGTCTAAATAGATTGTTTCTACAATGAATTTTATGCAACTGATCTTTTTTTTTTTTGTTTTTTTGTAAATGCCAAGCACATTAATACAATTTTAATAAAGTGCACTTTGGTTTGCAAGTACTGTAACATTTTTTTTTTTAAATCGCCATTAGCAAAATGATTACAACAATGTAGCACAAGCATACATACAAGGCACAAGTGTACAATAACATCATAAATGGGTGGCCATTTTACCTTACAGGATATGGCTATTTAGTGCCTTCCAGTCTAAATTAGCCTGGAAAATCCCCCATTAAATTTGGATATTTTTAAGTAGCCTAATGTTTGCTTGTGGGCTACCATTGTAATTGCAATACCTACAGTAGTTCACCCACGCAGTTGCTAGATGCATACATTTTGGACAGCTCTAAAAGGCACTTTAATTGTAAAAAAAAAAAAAAAAATACTGAAGTATTATTATCGAATTTTATACCACAGCACTGTTGAATTCTCAAGTATGAGTGTTCAGATGGTGTTGATTCATTTTCTATAATAGCAGCTGGATGTAAATTTTTATAGTTTCCATAGAAAAGCTCCTTATTAGGGACTTGTTTGATGGATGCTCCATACATTATAAGGCTTATAACAAACAGATTAATAAACAGGAAAAATGTTATTATTTAGAAAAAAAGAACATATAATCACTGATATGGTGAAGTTTTCTATAAAGAGCTATTTATATATTGTTTATGAAATGTGTCTAGGGTGTCAGAGCTTTGTAACAATCAGTATGTTTTCCGCCACAGGAAATGCTTTTGCTTCAAGAGAGTTAAAGATATATATATATATATATATATATATATATATAACAGTGAGGGGATAACTGCTTATATCTGTTATAATGTAAGTCATAACAGGAACTAAACTATCTCACCAATGTTAAATCTAATTACAAATGGTTAAAAAGTGCAATGTGTCCTTCTGGTAGTATATGGAATATAAGAGGAATAAAACACTTTGGGATGTACTGTTATAGAAAATAATCCACTTCAGGGCGGTAATGGACCAATGTATCGTGGATCACACAACCTTGGCATGGATTATTTTCCTATAGCAGCCCACCCTATCATGTTTTAAGAACTAAATATATTTAGCATTCATACACAGACTATAGCAAACTGTAAGGAACTAATATTTAAAAGCCAATATTTAAAAGGCTTTGCTTTATTAATAACACCCCTAATCTACATTTAAAACACAATCTGCATTTCAAACAAGTATTTGGATAGTAGGAAATAGAGTAAGAAAAAAAATCTGTGGTAAAACACTCTTCTATTTTTAATAATAATAAAAAAATCTTTATTAAGTTCCTCTCTGCAGTTTCCCTGCTATTTACATCTAATGGATAATCATCTTTTTCCAGTGCTACATTTCAAATTCTTGATGTGACACATTATAATAGGCTTGATGTAAACGGCATCAGGGCACAGCAGCTCCTAAGCTTTTAAATGTGTTATTGAGTTTGACAGCTTAATTATTAGGATTGAATATGGTGTCTGTCTATGTTTTATATGGTGATAAAGCATGCACATTCTGGAATTTTCCCTTTGGTAATTTATTGTTTGTGGTTTGCCTTTCTTAGCTGTCATATATGAAAGTAATATATGCTCAATGTCAACTTTTTTAGGAACGCCTGTACACCTGCACATTCATTCATTTATCAAATCAGCCAATCATGCGGCAGTCATGCAGATACAGGTCAAGAGCTTCAGTTGATGTTCAGATCAAACTGTTGGCAGTTGTTGCTAGATGGGCTGGTTTGAGTATTTCAGAAACTACTGATGTTTCCATGCATAGCATCTCTAGCCTAGAGTTTCACAGATTGGTGCAAAAAAAATAAACAACCCAAAAACATCCAGTGAGCAAAAAAGCCTTGAGAGAGGTCAGAAGAGAATTGCCAGACTGGTTTGAGCTGTCAGGAAGGCTACTCTTTACAACCGGTGTGAGTAGAAAAACAATCTCAACACAGTGATCCTTGAGGCAGATGGGCTACAACAGTAGAAGACCACTTGGGTTGTTCTTTGCCTATCAGCCAAGAGCAGGATTCTGACACTATATATTTTTTTTTAAATTCCACTTTTTAAATTAAACATTGTTGTAATAATTTTATTTCTACAGCTGCAATGCATTCAGAGATTCACCCAGCTCAGCTACAGGCGTTAAAGAGGTAAAAGCCAGACTTGATGTAAGCTTAATTTCTTTTGCTCTCTTTCACCTTGAGATGGAAGAATCAAATTCTTAAAAGAAAAAAATTGAATAAAATTTTAGTGACTGGAGACAAATACATGTTTGATAATCTAAGGTCTATACACGTATCAGATAAATCTGCAGATTTGCAGATAAATTTGGACACACATGATTAAGAGGAAGCACATGCTAGCATGGCACATGACTGGGTAATGTGACTAGCCTGACAGCTTCATTATGACATTTTTTCTTAGTAATGGGTCAAATTGGGTATATAAAGTCTCACAATCATTTACATTTAGCAGACACCCTTATCTAGAGCAACGTAGAGAAATGTTTTTTGGTTTTTATCCATCAGAAACACATTCTTGTGCTAGTACAAATAGGCCAGGGATTAAGAATACCATTAAGCCAT
Source organism: Ictalurus punctatus (assembly GCF_001660625.3). Taxonomy (NCBI): domain Eukaryota; kingdom Metazoa; phylum Chordata; class Actinopteri; order Siluriformes; family Ictaluridae; genus Ictalurus; species Ictalurus punctatus. The sequence continues at coordinate 6,225,773 of NC_030418.2, read as the reverse complement.
TAAGATTAAACCTGAGAGACTTTAGTGTGGGAGTAAGTTTTTTCAAGTACTTAGTGAAGAGGTGAGTCTTCAGTCTTTGATTAAAAACAAAGCCAGAGGAGGTTCATTCCACCACCTTGGGGCCAGTACAGAGAAGAAATGAGTCTTGATGCATGTCTTTTAGTGTCTTTAGGGATGGTGGGTGATATTGAGTGGTGCTTGTGGCTTGCAGGGGAACGTGGTACAGGCATGTGACATCTGTTTTTGTCTTTAAAGCCAAGCTTCAGTGTTTTATTCTGAAAACACGGCAGGTGAGTGGCCTTTGTGGAGAGAAATGGCCAAATCCTTCTGACCTACATGACTGAGAAAGGTTAGCATGGGCAGAGAATGCATCACCAAGGAGATAGGTAGATAGATAGATAGATAGATAAAAAAAATAAAACAGTTCAGTTCATTATTTCAGTCAATGCTTTTATTTAAAATTTATTTTCACCAGAACTGCCTCAAAGCAAAGTAGATGACAGAATCTGAAAATATAATGATCTCTGGAGATGATACCACCTACAGGAGTCCCATCATACTCACCATAGGAGCTGACAAGGCTGTGACATGAGAGAGAGAGTCAGGGGTTCAAAGCTTGCCAGGTCATGGGGTCTCATTTGGTCCAATGGCTTCCTCCAACTGGGCTGTGGTGATGATGGAGATTTGCTGAGAGCCCATTAGTATAGCCTTGCCTTGCCTCCAGATATTGGATAAATCCTAGCCATATTTAATTTAACATATAAGGGTCCGTTATGGCAATGACAGTGGTGGCTCGTCTATAAGGCAAGCGCGACAGAGCCGCAACATTACATCATACATTTTCAATTCCATTGAAATACTAATGACTCTTCTGAGTGACAAGTAATTTAAAAAATATTGCTATTTGACAGATATAAGCTGATGTTCCACTGATTTGCTTGCCTTTTTTTGCACTTAGCTTCCCCAGAGTTATTCTTGCACCTATTGATCAAAAATAAAAACTGCAACAAGCCCTAATAGAGGTCCACTGAGGCAGGATTCATACTGGGAGAAGGAAAGGGGGATAAGGGAGAGGACAATCAGAATAGCAGAATTGTTTGTGAACCTTCACATGCAAAGACTGTGGAAAAAAAAGAAGAGCTCCCTTACAAGTTTTTGGGCTAGTTTCAGGTCTTTAGTGTAGATTTTTAGATGTAGTTTGGCTGGACATTTTACTGAAACCTGGCAAGCCTGGTTAATGATATTACCTTTAATGTCATTGGTGATAAGAAACACTCCTGCTGTTTTGAACACAGGTATCACTCAAAAGAAGATGCTAGACTGTATGCTGGATGACTGTATGTTTTCGACTCTCAACTGCCTATTACAGGGTTACAGTAAAAATTCACTAGATAGTAGCCTATGGCATAAGTTAAACATGACAGTGTCTTGACTTAATTTTGCTTGTCTTTGTCCTGCTCTATGAAAATCTATAGTCAGGAACCACTGCTGATTGTGGACCAAAAACGGCCAAGCATCCTGCATTGGACTCTATACCAAAAGTGTCCCAAATCTAAACAACAACCCATATCTAAAGCTTGTCCAGCATTCAATTGTAGGATGAATGTAGCCCAAAGGTGGTAATAATTATGGTGCATATAATCTCATCAAAACTAACCCTAACCCTAGCTCATCAAAGATTTAGATGTATTCTAGCAATTAGATTCAGATCTGCTCTTTGCCAAATCCTTGTGAGCCAGGTGAAAGTGGTAAGTTTGGTTTGGCACTGGGCTGTGACTCATTTGCTATCTTGGTGCATGGAGTTCAGAACAAAAACTCTTGCTCATCTGTGTATTGTGTAATGTTCATTTATTTAATCTTTTATCTATTTGATCTTTTTATTTATTTTATTTTATTTATTTGAATCATTTATTTGATTTATTTTGATAGAGAGATAGAGGGAGCACAAATTAAAGTAAACAAATTAAAAGTTTACACATGTTAAATGTTAAACTCAAGAACATAAACACTTGTAATTAGCTGATTAGAGAACTTCACAGCAGGTAAAGCAAGTCCTTAGATAATTAATAGTAAATGAGACAGGTGCAGTTCATGATCTTAGACTGCAGGAGTTACAGAGCGAGGCTCGAGTGCTGCCTCTTAATCCTCAGTATCTTTTGCATCCTCAGGAAGGCACAAGAGCTATCATTTGCTTAAGCAAAGTGTTTTCTCTTTTATTTGTAGGACAGCTAGCCATCCAGGTAGGAGTACAGATAGACAAGCAGATAGTCAAAACACTACTTAGTCTAACCTCCAAGGACAGCTTGTTCCTAATGCATCCTATTAGCTAAAGCGCATGCCAGAGAGCCTGGGTGTGATATAGCAGAAGTCAAAAACCATGTTTTATACTCTCATTATAGTCTTTGCACTGTGGAACAGTGAAATCCTTCATGACTGGTGCCACATGGAGGAGCACATTTCATTTTATGGGCTGCAAGTCAGCATCCAGTCCAATTTGGGCTGTAGCCATTTTAATAGTGGCTGTCATGGCCGGTTTGGAGCCTGCCAGCAGTGCAAGGTGGTAAAGGGCAATGTTGTACCGACTCATTTCTGAGCACTGCTGAAGCTGGAGTTAAATATGGCTGCTCAACTGTCAGTTCACTGTCAGACTCAAGATGTGGCCATAGACAGAATTGGCTCTCAGGCTTTAAGGAGGACTCTACTGAAGCAGATGAGCATAATGATTAGAAAAATACAAAAAAAATAAATAAAAAAATTAGCCACAGATCCACTAATCTTCACATGGTGTGGGATGTGGAAGCTGGGGAATGAACCACTGAGGAAGGGAAAAAATGGCTTGGTGGGGAATAAGAGGGGTTAGTGAAGGAAACTCAGCCCCAGCCCTAATGTGTTGGTGGAAATCCAGCTAATGTAATAGACATGAGCAGCTGCCAACGCATTCAAATATGAATATATTTTCAAATCTGGATGTCTGGATTATAGCCATCATTGATTTATTGACAATTACCCAATTAATAAAAATAGTGAATATATGTGCTTTGATTTTGTTCCACAAGATTCATAGATAACAAACTGTGTATAAATGTGATTTTTTTTTTTTTTTGCATTGAAAGTAATAAAACTGGTTTTAATCATATTAATTAGAACATGTAACCTTTGCTGAAAAGCTGAATTAACTAATTCAAAACAGATGAGCAGATGCTCTAGTAAACTGCTAAAGAAAAAGCAGTGTATATTCACAAAATATTTTGGGTTAGTTGAGCCAAAGCACAAATCTAGATCAATTTGAAATGTTGGGAAAGGGTGGCTTAAAGCCATGCGACTCTGAGAACAGCCAATCTCATTTGATCTCATTGGAATTAAACAATACATGAAAGAAAGCCATCAAAACAGTATGAGATGGAGTGTGCAAACATTCTTTCCAGTTCATTTTATTCCTTTTCCCAAACAAAGTCCCCAAAGACAACACAAGGGGAAGTGAAATCAAACAATTAATTAAAAAAAAATGATTACTTTTTTTTTTTAAATATGCAAAGTGAATGTTTTTACTCTTGGACTTTTGAGCTCTGAATGTATGCAAAGCACTGAAAAAGGGTTGACATGTTTAAATATGTTAAGAAAGACAAGATGACTAAACTTTCATGGGCACACAATTACTTTCACTGATCTCTCATTCTATGCATGTGTATATTTGTGTTTATATAATTTGATATTCTCTGTTTATGATGGTCTATATTTCCTCAAAATTAAGGATAAAACACAATTGTGGGAACATCCTCTGGTTCCCATAAAGCAGGTTTCATTCAGAAAGGTTGGAAACACCACTTATAACAAAAACAAACTATCAACCAAGCAAAAAATCCTGAAGGTTTTAGTGTGCTTCTGTAAACTGGCTAAGTAAAGAGTAAAGTAAAGAGTAAAGATGCCACTTTACCTTTTTAAGATGAAGAAAATGTATAATCCTGTTGGATCTTGCCAGGAACAAGTGACATGGACCAAATTTCATTGCATTACATTGTTTTGACAATTCATGAGTGGTGGAAAAATGATCCAAATACCATTAATTCAGAAAGAAATGGAAGCCACCAATTAAAAGTATTTGTTTTTGAATAAAATTGAAGAACAGAAACAAGGCAGACATGAAAAAGGTTATATGCTCACATGAGACCAAAATGGCACAAAGCACTACAGTTAACAGAAACCCAACACTGGACACCATGTCTACAGTGAAACACGGTGCTGGTAGCATCATGCTGTTGTTGATGTTTTTTTGTCAGCATGGACTGAGAAACTGGTCACAGCTAAGGGGAAGATAGACAGAGCCAAATATGGGCCAATCCTAAAAGAAAATCTGTTCCAGTCTGCAGGATATTTGAGACTGTGGCACAGGTCGACCTTCAAACAGGACACTAGGCATACTGCTAGAGCTATACTGGGCTGGTTCAAACCAAGAATCAATCCAGTTAAGAATCGATAGCAGGACCATTCACCTGTTGTTTCCACTCAATTTGACAGAGCCTGAACCATTTTGCCAAAAAGAATGTGCAAAAAAAATATATTAGGACAGAGACGTGTAAAGCTGTCAGAAACATATCACAGACATGCAGTTGTAAATGCAGCCCTACTTCACCAGTATTAGTGAGTACTTATGCAACCAACACGTGTCTGCTTTTTGTTTACTTAATATTTGGGTCACAATAAAAAGATTTTGCACTTTCAGATGTTAGACATACAGTGAGGGGAAAAAAGTATTTGATCCCCTGCTGATTTTGTACGTTTGCCCACTGACAAAGAAATGATCAGTCTATAATTTTAATGGTAGGTTTATTTGAACAGTGAGAGACAGAATAACAACAAAAAATCCAGAAAAACGCATGTCAAAAATGTTATAAATTGATTTGCATTTTAATGAGGGAAATAAGTATTTGACCCCCTCTCAATCAGAAAGATTTCTGGCTCCCAGGCGTCTTTTATACAGGTAACGAGCTGAGATTAGGAGCACACTCTTAAAGGGAGTGCTCCTAATCTCAGCTTGTTACCTGTATAAAAGACACCTGTCCACAGAAGCAATCAATCAATCAGATTCCAAAATCTCCACCATGGCCAAGACCAAACAGCTCTCCAAGGATGTCAGGGACAAGATTGTAGACCTACACAAGTCTGGAATGTGCTACAAGACCATTGCCAAGCAGCTTGGTGAGAAGGTGGCAACAGTTGGTGCGATTATTCGCAAATGGAAGAAACACAAAAGAACTGTCGATCTCCCTCGGCCTGGGGCTCCATGCAAGATCTCACCTCGTGGAGTTGCAATGATCATGAGAACAGTGAGGAATCAGCTCAGAACTACACAGGAGGATCTTGTCAATGATCTCAAGGCAGCTGGGACCATAGTCACCAAGAAAACAATTGGTAACATACTACGCCGTGAAGGACTGAAATCCTGCAGCACCCGCAAGGTCCCCCTGCTCAAGAAAGCAGATATACATGCCCGTCTGAAGTTTGCCAATGAACATCTGAATGATTCAGAGGACAACTGGGTGAAAGTGTTGTGGTCAGATGAGACCAAAATGGAGCTCTTTGGCATCAACTCAACTCGCCGTGTTTGGAAGAGGAGGAATGCTGCCTATGACCCCAAGAACACCATCCCCACCGTCAAACATGGAGGTGGAAACATTATGCTTTAGGGGTGTTTTTCTGCTAAGAGACAGGACAACTTCACCGCATCAGAGGGACGATGGACGGGGCCATGTACCGTCAAATCTTGGGTGAGAACCTCCTTCCCTCAGCCAGGGCATTGGAATGGGGTTGTGGCTGGGTATTCCAGCATGACAATGACCCAAAACACAAGGCCAAGGCAACAAAGGAGTGGCTCAAGAAGAAGCACATTAAGGTCCTGGAGTGGCCTAGCCAGTCTCCAGACCTTAATCCCATACAAAATCTGTGGAGGGAGCTGAAGGTTCGAGTTGCCAAATGTCATCCTTGAAACCTTTTAATAACTTGGAGAAGATCTGCAAAGAGGAGTGGGACAAAATCCCTCCTGAGATGTGTGCAAACCTGGTAGCCAACTACAAGAAACGTCTGACCTCTGTGATTGCCAACAAGGGTTTTTCCACCAAGTACTAAGTCATGTTTTGCAGAGGCGTCAAATACTTATTTCCCTCATTAAAATGCAAATTAAAATCAATTTATAACATTTTTGACATGCGTTTTTCTGGATTTTTTTGTTGTTATTCTGTCTCTCACTGTTCAAATAAATCTACCATTAAAATTATAGACTGATCATTTCTTTGTCAGTGGGCAAACGTACAAAATCAGCAGGGGATCAAATACTTTTTTCCCCTCACTGTACAGTGTATATCAAATGTGAAAAATTCCATTAAAAGTCCAGTTCAATTCCAACCTGTCATGTTGTTGTTGTTTACATCCATAAGTTCTGAATGCTTTTACGACGTTATATAACTGTACATTGGGCTATATTTGGTAATGGTATGAGCAAAAAACTTGCAATCAAATTTAGTTCATGTAAGCTAGCTAGTAAAATTAGCTGACTTGCTCAGGATTGCCTATTGCGTAATTCCCTTGCATTCCACCAAAGCTGAACATTTCATTCAAGTATCACTATGGATGATCTCCTGATTTTAATGCAGTGCCTGGGTGAGCCATTTATTTCTGTAGCCTGCGATTTAAAAAAGGAGTAAATAAATTCTGGTGCATTAAAACACGTGGAACTTTTGATGCATTGGCATTTGAGTACTATGTGTTTTCTGTTAGCAGGACATACTGACTAATGTGACAACTAACAAAGGAGCTCTGGGATATTTTGTATAAAATGCATCAATCTGTTTCATAAAAGTTGCAGATGAAACGTCAAAATGAATTCAAGACAATTCAAATATAAATACTTGTGTAATGTACAAATCCAGAATGTATGATGTTACATCCCTGCACTTCAGTTTTTGACCCAAGATTGTAGCGAGTGATGTTAAAGAACAACAGGATTGAGAAAGGGAAGTGAATGGTAGTTGTCCTTTGAAGGGATCTTGTATAAAGGTACAGAGGCAGAAAATGAAAAGAATTCATTAAAGTTTTCCAGCGGCATCCGGCACTTTGAAAACATGAATACACTTCCACTCACCCACAGACATCCATTTCAGACACGCTGAAATCTTTGCTGCTAACAAATATAAGAAATATATCAAGAAATATAAGAAATATATCAACACATGGGCACTCATTCAATCAGTGCTGTGGAAGGAACATTGTCTTGAAAGCAAAGGTTTATTGTTCACAGTAAGAGCTCATACTTTAATGTAGTGCTTGTTCCAGGCTTCAAGGTGTTATCAGAATTTAGTGCTCGACAGTGCCAAAGAGTGAATCTTTGAAACAAAAGCACGGTTTGATCCCAAACTAAAAATATTTGAGAGATCTTGGGTAGAGATCTTCAGTGGCCGTGCCAGTTATAGCGCATGACAAAGCTGTGTAATTGTTCCAGGACCTGTCACCAGTCGATTGAAAGTCTAGACCAATTGCTGTGATGTAGGTACACCAGTGATTGATAGCTGGTGAAATGGGCTTCAGAAATATCAAGATAGGACCATGAAAATAGAAGATAATTGTTCTAAATTAGCAGCGATGTGGCCATCTGAGGATGAGATTGTGCACTAGGTCTCTTGTGTTTCATATGATATATTTTGACAGTAGTCTAATGGAGTTACAGCTGGATTTTTTCCGAAGAATCGGAATGCATTTCCATATTTGCATTGAGATGTAATAATGATGATAATTAGCTTTGAGCATCTTTGAGAAATAAAAAAACAGGAATTGGTAATATAACACAAGATTAGTTTCAGCTGTATCAATACAAAACATCCTGCTAGAAATAAAACGAGTGAATGAGGCCAGTTACCACATGGTTTTACTCACTTTGCCTCTCACTGTTTGATTCACGTTCACCATAATTTAATGGTATTAAAGCTAAATGAAGATAAACTTACCATTACCGTGCGGCTGTGGATCGGGTGGATGAGCGGGTTGTTCACTAGGGTTGGCGGTTTGATTCCCTGACCACGTGACTCCACATGTCAAAGTGTCCTTGAGCAAGACAATGAACCACAAGTTGCTCCCGATGGCAAGTTAGCGCCTTGCATGGCAGCTCTGCTACCATTGGTGTGTGTGTGTGTGTGTGAATGAATGACTTTGGAACCGCTAAGGTTAAAAACAGCGCTATATAAGTGCAGACCATTTGTAGCTGCTGTCAGCGTTCTTTAAAAACAACATTCACATCACATGTTTATATATTCTGACAGCTGTCACGTTGATGCTTTGAGAAAAAATGTCTCTCTTCCTGCCTTGAATATTATCATCAGACAGTTAATATTTCAACAGTGTCCTGCTGTATTAACCAATCTAGAAACCTTCCAGCAAGAAGGTGCTCACATTTACCTGACAATATTTTGAATATGAATGGCTTGCCCATATAAAGTAGGCCATGAATAAAAAGGAAACAATGCTCTAGCTTCTTGGAGTAGGTCAAAGGTCTGGGTTATACAGCTTGGGAGCTGACAAAAGTATTTGAATATGAATGTTGTATATTTGAATTATATATAATGTATACATCACATTTGTTTTTCCTGTGGCATCTTTAATAAATTGACATGAATTTGCATGTTTTTACTTTATTTCGAACTTGCTTAGGGATATAATTTTCCTTTAAAAACATATAATATGGGTTACGGTTTAGGGATTTTACCAAAACTGGAATACTAAATGCAAGTTAATTTTAGCACACCTCACTGAGTGTATAATGAGGGGGGAAGGCATGTTGCTAAATTCAACAAAATTTCTGGTGAATAATACGATCACTACAACTAGGACAGTTCATGTAGCAATACATTGGCTATATACTAAACTCCTATTAGATTTTTTTCTATGCTTAGCATCATTTTATTTATATACCATTATATTAGTCTTTTTCATTTTTACATTGTGTTTTGCTTTCATGTTCCATAATCTTATATTTGACAGAAAAGAAATAATATATACTTTTCTTCTTCAGTCTGCATTTTCTATTCCAGATGTTTTTTATGCTTAAGCATGGGGGTCAAATTCTATTGGGAATACAAAAAAAAATTGAAATAAAAAAAGAGGAAAATTTCTACTCAAGAGAAATCTGGCAAACTTGAAGGCTGAACTACACGCAGGTGATTTCCATAAACTGAATGGGGAGCTTAGGAATTAACTTAAGAGCGAGCATAACAAGACTCTGAATACGCTAACATTCCTCAAATAAATGTTAACATAAATTTAGAACTTCAGTCACCAACTATGAATACGACGCTTTGTTCTGAGCTTGGCTTCATGGCTTGTAGACCTTTAAGGTAAATCTTAAGGTAAACATTTAGCCCATTTGATATTGTTTGCTTTATTAGCTTTGCATATTTTTTTAATTATTCAATTTCTTTTGTAAATATTCATCAGGCTGTAGTTTTTAATGAGAATTTTCTTCTCCATGTTCATTGAGTTTGTTACGACACGGCGAAATCGGCGCAGCAGCTCACAAAGTGTAGTGCCGCCCAGGGACGTGGCGGAGGAGGACTACAATTCCCAGTCATACCCGCGCTCGAGTACGCCGGGCTTCTGATTACGAACACCTGTACACACCTAAGGTTATATAAGGGCCTCCCTAACATGAGCCGCTTGCGAAGTAAACGCTCAGCAGCCTCGTCTCTGTTTGATTACCAAGCCGGTTTCATTATAAGTGTTTTCCCTGGTGCTCGATTTCACGCTCGTCCCTCACTACGCTTTTGCCTACGTCCCTGATATACAGCTTACCTGCTCGGTCCCGAGTCGCTTCTCGCCCTGTGTTCAGTCACACGCCATCTCTCCGCTCGCCCGCGCTTGTCTCCGTCAGTGCCTCGTAACAGATTACTTCGCCGTACTATGGAGGCAGCGGGCGCCTCGGATTGGAAATGTCTCATCCTGGAACAAAACCGCGCGCTAGCGGTGTACCGGGATGAGATATCCGCGTTGCATGCCGAAGTCTCGCGACTGAGCGTTTTCGCATCCACCACCGCCACGCCCCCTTCCCTCGCGTCACCACCGCCGACCGCCCCAGCGCATATTCAGCCGACACCAGCAGCGCACAACCCGCCTCTGCCCACACCAGAGAGATACGCTGGAGAGCCGGAGCGATGCAAGGGCTTCATGTTACAATGTGCGCTGTTCTTCGAGAGTCACCCAGAGATGCCTGAGGTCCGTAAGTTGACCCATTTTATGGAATTACTCTCTGGAACAGCCTTGGCGTGGGCCACGGCTGAGTGGGAGCGAGGAGGGGGTGTCAGACTCTCATTAGATGACTTCTTTGCCCGGTTCCAGCGCGCCTTTGATCATTCTCCTGATGGCTGGGAGACTGGTGATGAGCTCATGCAACTCAAACAGGGCTCTTGTACTGCAAGAGAGTATGCGCTAGAGTTTCGCATTATCGCTGCCCAAAGTTGCTGGAACGAACCAGCCCTTAAGACCGCGTTCCGCTGTGGCCTCGATCCGGAGTTACTGCACGAGTTGGCCTGTCGGGGTGAACAGCTAACTTTTGATGACCTTGTGGATCTGACCATAAGGCTGGACCGTCTGTGCCGTACCAACCATTCCATGTCACACGGTTTACTGCCAGCTGAGCTGGGCGCAGCAAGCGAACCCATGCAGCTCGGAAGGGCACGGTCCCGCGAGGAGGAGAGGGAGAGAAGACGCAAGGAATTCCGGTGCTTCTACTGCGGTGAGGACACCCACGCCATCCGCCAATGCCCGCACCGGAGGCGCCGAGGGAACGGGGGGCGCACTGACAACCCACCTTGTCATGCCCGGGTGAGTCCTAACCAGTCTTGTAGGTCTCACGTATTTTCTGTACCTGTTGTGATAGAACATTCAGGCTGTTCTTTTGTTCTCTCAGCACTCATCGACTCCGGAGCGGCGGAGAACTTCATAGATGAGAGGACAGCGCAGGAGCTCGGCCTTCCCACACGTCCCCTCCTCCGTCCTCGTGAGCTCCAGTCCATTGATGGGTCGCCTATAGGGGGAGGCGTAATATCTCACATCACACACCCTGTCTGCCTTCAAGTTAGCGCCCTTCACCACGAAACTCTGGTCCTTTACCTCACGGTCTCCACCAGACACCCCGTTATACTCGGACTCCCCTGGCTGGAACTGCACAACCCCCAAATCTCCTGGACTGACAAGCAACTCACCCAATGGTCCCCGTATTGCTTGCAGAATTGTTTGAGGGGCCCCACGGTCCCTCTGGCCACCACGACCGTGGAGAGTCCCCTGTCGCCTGCCTCAGTTAAAATTCCCCCCGAGTACCACGACCTCCTTGAGGTGTTCAGCAAGGAGAAGGCCAGTTGTCTCCCCCCTCACAGGTCCTACGACTGTGCCATTGACCTCCTCCCCGGGGCCACCCTACCTCGGGGCCATGTTTACCTGCTCTCCCAAGCGGAGCAGCTGGCCATGGAGGAGTACATTCTGGAGGCTCTCCGGCAGGGGTACATCCGACCTTCCACATCCCTTGCGTCTGCCGGGTTCTTCTTTGTGGAGAAGAAAAGAGGGGGCCTCCGACCATGCATTGATTATCGGGCCCTCAACCAAGTGACCGTTAAGTACCGATATCCGCTGCCTCTCGTCCCCTCAGCCTTGGAGCAGTTACGGTCCACCACCCTCTTCACTAAGCTGGACCTCCGCAGCGCTTATAACTTAATTCGTATTAGGGAGGGGGACGAGTGGAAAACGGCCTTCAGCACCACGTCTGGACATTATGAGTACCTGGTCATGCCGTATGGGCTCGCTAACGCCCCCTCCGTGTTCCAGAACTTGATCAACGACGCTCTGAGGGACATGCTAGGAAAGTACGTCATTGCCTACATTGACGACATCCTGATCTATTCGACCTCCCTGGAGGAACATGTCCAGCATGTCCGGCACGTGCTGCAACGCCTCCTGCAGTACCAGCTGTACGTAAAGGCCGAGAAGTGCGAATTCCACCAGCACACAATCGCTTTCCTGGGGTATATCATTAGCCCAAGGGGAGTTGCCATGGACCAGCGTAAGATTCGGGCGGTCGTGGAGTGGCCCACTCCGCGAACCATCAGGGAGTTGCAGCGTTTCCTTGGCTTTGCAAATTTTTACCGAAGATTCATTAGAGACTTCAGTAAAGTAGCGCAACCCCTGACGTCGCTCCTGAGAGGTAAGCCCAGGCGACTGCTGTGGACCCCAGCTGCCCAGGAGGCCCTGGAGAGACTTAAGCGGGCCTTCACCACAGCTCCCATTCTCAGACACCCGGATCCCTCCAGGCCGTTTGTCGTGGAGGTCGACGCGTCGGAGGTGGGAGTGGGAGCAATTCTATCGCAAAGGTTTGGCGAGAGTCCCAAGTTACACCCCGTGGCCTTTTTTCCCCGGAAGTTGTCGCCAGCAGAGCGCAACTATGATGTGGGGAACCGTGAACTTCTAGCCATCAAGCTGGCCCTTGAAGAGTGGAGACACTGGTTGGAGGGGGCAGTACACCCATTTGTTATCTTCACGGACCATAAAAATTTGGAATATCTACGAACCGCCAAACGGCTCACTCCTCGCCAAGCCCGCTGGTCCTTATTCTTCTCCAGGTTCCAGTTCCAGTTCACCCTGTCTTACCGACCTGGGTCAAAGAATACAAAGGCCGACGTCCTGTCTCGCATTTATGCCCCAGAGCGGCCAATGGAGCAAGAGAGCTACATTGTGCCTCCCTACTGCATAGTGGGTGCCTTGGAGTGGCCCCTAGCACAGAACTTAGCCCGTATTCCCAGCGCAAGAATCCCAGCAGCCTGTCCTCCTGACAAGCAGTTCGTGCCCAAGTGGTACCGTCTTGAACTCATCACCTGGGCCCACACGACTTTGGCCACAGGCCACCCGGGGGCCCGCCGCACTTACCAACTGCTGGCCGAGAAGTACTGGTGGCCCAACATGCCCAGAGAGGTTCAGCGCATCGTATCCTCGTGTTCCTCTTGCACTCAGTCCAAAGGCCCACGTGCGCTCACGGCTGGGAAGTTGGTGCCCTTACCCATACCTGAACGTCCGTGGTCCCATCTGGCCCTCGATTTCATAACCGACCTGCAAAAGTCGCAGGGGAACTCCACGATACTGGTGGTCGTAGATCGGTTTTCGAAGTCCCTTCGCTTAATTCCATTACCAGCCATCCCATGTGCCTTCACCACAGCGGAACTCCTGTTTCAACACATCTTTCGCTACTTTGGCATCCCCGAGGAGATTGTGACTGATAGGGGGCCACAGTTCACATCGCGGGTTTGGGCCAGCTTTATGAGGAAGATGGGGGTCGCCATTAATCTCACGTCCGGTTACCACCCAGGCCAACGGACAGGCAGAACGGGCCAACCAGGAAGTCATACGGTTCCTTCGGACTTACTGCTCTACCAACCCAGGGATCTGGAGTCAGTACCTTCCATGGGCGGAATACGCCCAGAACTCGCTACGGCATTCCGCCACCCAGCTCACCCCGTTCCAGTGTGTCTTGGGTTACCAACTGCCATTATTCCCCTGGAACGCGTCCCACACGGACTCGCCAGCAGTGGATGAGTGGTTCCGCCAAAGTGAACAGGTCTGGGAACGTGCCCATCAACAGCTGGTGCAGGCATCCCACATCGCTAAATGAAAGGCCGACCGGCGCCGGCGGGCTCACCCTAATTATCGACCCGGGGACCGGGTGTGGCTCTCCACAAGAGATCTGAGACCCCTCAGGGGCACAAAACTTCAACCGAAGTATATCGGGCCCTTCCGAATACTGAGGCAAATTAATGAAGTCACGTATCGTCTGGACCTTCCGAGACACAGTCGCATCGCCCCGTCTTTCCACGTCTCACTTCTCAAACCGGTGATCTCAGGCCCCTTGGCCACAGCGGTGCCGGAGGATTCCCCACCGGAACCGTTGGAGATAGAAGGCCGCCCAGCCTACCGTGTCCGCAACATTCTAGACTCCAGACGGAGGAGAGGGGGCCTTCAGTATCTGGTAGACTGGGAGGGGTATGGACCAGAGGAAAAGCGCTGGGTCCCAGCCTGAGGCATTCTGGACGCAGGCCTGCGTAAGGACTTCCACGCGGCTCATCCAGACAAACCAGCCCCCCGGAAGGGGGGAGGCCTCGGAGAACTTCGGCTCCCGGAGTGAGCCCTTTGGGGGGGGCTCTGTTACGACACGGCGAAATCGGCGCAGCAGCTCACAAAGTGTAGTGCCGCCCAGGGACGTGGCGGAGGAGGACTACACTTCCCAGTCATACCCGCGCTCGAGTTCGCCGGACTTCTGATTACGAACACCTGTACACACCTAAGGTTATATAAGGGCCTCCCTAGCATGAGCCGCTTGCGAAGTAAACACTCAGCAGCCTCGTCTCTGTTTGATTACCAAGCCGGTTTCATTATAAGTGTTTTCCCTGGTGCTTGATTTCACGCTCATCCCTCACTACGCTTTTGCCTACGTCCCTGATATACAGCTTACCTGCTCGGTCCCGAGTCGCTTCTCGCCCTGTGTTCAGTCACACGCCATCTCTCCGCTCGCCCGCGCTTGTCTCCGTCAGCGCCTCGTAACAGAATTAAGGAATCATTGTTGTTTGCATATGCAATTTGATTAAGATAAGTTAGTCTGATATATAAATTAGGCACTTGATAAGTAAAAATAATATTAACTTGTTGAATTGTGAGCAGCTGCCAAACAGTTGCAAGTTCTTTTTCCACTTCTGTCTCATGCCGCATGCACAGCTATTTTACAAAACATACAATACATTCTGTTGCAACTGCAAACCCAGGCTTGGATATTGGATATTAGGGAGAGATAAGTGTAACTTTAAAAGAGAAGACCAATGCCTCCAGATGCAAAATTATGCAAATACATAAAAGATATCTGGTTATTCACTGGGGTCTCGGTAAATTGCGTTACACACAAAATGCAGAACTGAAAATTAGGGTTAGTTTGTTCACTTCCATTTCCCAGTAATGGAACCAAGACAAAATAATTTTTGCTTATTCTTCTGTCTAGAGTGTAAATAGCACTATTAAAAAAAACACCCAGGGGAACATTAGTACAATCGTGGATAGATTCCTGATGTTCCTACTTAAAGCCACATTCTCCCAACTCCTCCACATTGGTCCTGCTTATCATTAAATGTGAAAGCTCTGAACAAGACTGAAAATTCTGGGCATTTGTGAGAAGGAAGAATAAACAACATGCATGAGAACAGTTCACTCAGTCTGCCTGTCCCTCAGAGCCTTAGTACAGAGAGCAGGCTGAAACGGATCTGGCAGCTATCCTACAAAAGTAATGATCTCAAATTAATTTTTCACAGACTGGGGCACCTTGCAAATGTTTTCCTTTCTTTCTATTTGGAACTATATACTTCTCTGTATATAGTTGTTATATATAGAGATATACAAACATTTTTTCTATGATTATAGAATATAGATCTATATGGTTATAGATGTTCATAGATGGATGGTTTGGTTTTAATGCAGAATAATTTAACTGATAGAAAAGAAACTTACCATGGCATTTAACTAAAGTCCTACTCAGATTTTTTCAGAGTTTTACATGAGAAAGTGGGGTAATGTAAGTATTGCCATCTATTCTAGTCCTGTCCAAATCCTTCATGTCATTAAATTGTATTTATTTACTGTATAATATACTGTATATATTTGCTCTTTTTTTTTTTTTGGTCCCCAATACTGTTCACCTGCCAATTCCCATCAGCCAGCTCTTCCCTATAATACAACAGCTACCAACCCATCAGTGAAGACTAACATGTGCTTCTTTCTAGACATGTAAAGCCAGCCAACTGCATCTTTTCAAAACTGCTGCTCATACTACATCACAACATACTCGAAGGAAAGCGCTGCCTTTCCTATTCCTCATACATGAGTTCACAGACACCAGTGATTGGCTAGTGCCACTGTGATTGACAGAGAAAGAGTATGCCATCCATCAGTAACGTTTTAAGGACTACATGCACATATACCTGGAAAGATTATGCTGACTTTTACCTTCTATAAAATGACCAGTAGTGATAGCCCCAGTTAATACAGTATACATACAGTATATCTCATCTGACTTGACATATATTCCGTTATATCCTGTGGGAAAAGAGGAATTGTGCTTATTGTTCAGTGTAAAGACCCACTCTTTTCTATTGTCTCCTATTGAAACCAAACCAAAACCAAGTATCAGCCACATTTAAAATGCAGAACTATAAACTACTGATTATATGTAAAAAGCCTTGTTAAAGAAGCTATGCTTCTGGAGGTTTTATGTAAGTTATTGTACCTAGCACAGGTACAGCCTACATACATGTTACGGCCATGTGACCTACTAATGATCATGCACCACATGCATGGCCCTACAGCAAGCAGTTATTTTCAGAACAATTAGGCCCATTCAATACCAGAACAGAGAGAGAGAGACAGAGAGAGAGTGAGAGAGAGAGAGAGAGAGAGAGATGTACATGTTTATATACATTATGCATGATTTGGATCTAATTATCCCTGTTGTATCTGGTTAAACATGTACTGCTGTTGCACTGCTGTTTAATTAGTCTAACAGCATGAGTTAAAGTCTGCCAAAGTGTGGGAATTTGTTTAGAAGAAACTGTCTTGTTTGATCAACTAAATCTATCAGACACGTATTAGATTTCATTATTTAAAATCATAGACCCAGCAGCAATAATAACAACATAGTAAAAACTATCAACAAAAGAAGAAAAGATTTGTAAAAGGCCTCAATATTATGATGCCCAACATCATGACCAATCAACAGATTAAATTCTTAAATCTGCAAGGTTTCTGGAGCAGTAAAAATGGTATGAATCATTTCTGTGACAATTAGCACAGCAGGTCAGGCCATTTTACCACAGGTCACAGATTCTGATAGTTTCCCCCCCCTTCACTCTCATTACTAATGCCTATTTTCCCCCTCTAATCACATCCCTTGCTTAAATGCTAAAAGACACAGGATAACTGAGCACAGGATCATCTATTGACCTGGAGATGTGTATAAATTATTTTGTCACAGTGGTAGCAAGGAAATAATATGCTTACTTACTCACAAATCTTTCTCATTTTATCCACATAGACTCATGCACTTCTTTGCAACTAGATTTTGATTTCAATACCATCAATACTCTGCACCTGCTTCATTAGCTATATATCATGCTAACTTCACAAATGAGCCTGTAGACTGTTTAATATGGTATGTTTACTGCAGTACTGCACGTAGACTACAGAAAGCCTATATATCACCAAGCTTCATTTAGCATCCTAAAGTGGCTGAGTGCCCCTGGTGAATGGCTTAAATAGATCTCCTAAGAACAATTTAAAAATAAAGCCTGCCAGTTTAAGGCCGTCAGCACAAAAAGTAACCTGACCATATCTTGATTGCAATCAGCACGGGTTTCAGTACCTTTCCCCGCAACATTCCCTGATGAAAAGTAATGACTGAATAAGATCACTCTCCTGTGAAACATCTGAAGCAAAGCAGAGGCTATTTGTCCCCAGCTGAGAAGAGATACAAACACAAAAGCCACAGCTGACTCAACTGATATGCTATAAAACACAATCCCTCAGGTGCAGAAATTAATAGAGTGTTTGGGCTGGATGACTGCTGCTGACAATATTCGTTGTCCAAGAGGAAAGTGTTAAGAGGTGTGAACTGAGAACATAAACCCAGGCACTTTTGCCTCGTGTGCCGGTCTATAACATAGATTAGAGAGGACACTGAGAAACCTTTCTACCACTGACCTTTTCAAATGTGATACTGCAATCCACTAAGCGTAGCATTTTCAGTAAACAGGTCAGGTACTTCATGTGAATGAAATGGATAATAAACACTGGCACTTCTTTAGGGAACAACATATAAATTATTTCTGGCTATAACAGTATTAATAACAACATTAATAGTATATACCCCATCATCAAAGCAATTGATGGACATCCATTATTGGCCTATTCTTTCCTAACCTAAATTGGCCCATAAATGGGCATTTCTTTAGATCTAAAATAATATAATCAAACATAATCTTCTGTTTTCAGCATCCAATTATGTCTTATTTATGTAATTTCTTAAACTGCACATTCCTTCATACATCTTCAGTAACCAGAGGTGGAAAGAAATAAACTACTACCTACTAACTACAAATTACAATGTACTCTTCTTACAGTACTTGAGTATGCTTTAAGATTCCCCACAATGGTACTTTTTTGAATACATTTAAATCATAGAACTTTTCCTTTTTTATTATTTTTTTTAGGTTTCTTAAATAATTCAATTTCGAGTCCCCAATAGAGAGAGAAGATAGTTTGTATATATTGTAACCGTAGTTTTGACAGGTATAGGTCAAAGGTCAAAAAGATACACATTCTAACTCTCTATATCTAGATCAAAGGTCATGATCATAAAAATATGAATAGTTATGTTAAATCTGGATCACATCCATTCGTGACCATATATGGTGCTGCCATGTGTGTTTTTCCGCCCCACACGTTGCGCACACCTGGTACATCTTTTCACATAGAATATGAAACTCTCTGTGGTAGGACATAAAAATATATATAGTTTTGTTAAATCTGGTTCACATCCAAATCGTGACCATACCTGGTACGACCATTTGTTCCCCCGCACCCCCCCCCCCCCCCCCCCCCCACACACACACACACAGACAAAAGTTGCATACTCATGTTTTTCCTCTTCACATAGAATATGAAGCTCTCTGTGGTAGGTCATAAGAATATATATAGTTTTGTTAAATCTGGTTCACATCCAAATCGTGACCATACCTGGTACGACCATTTGTTCCCCCGCACCCCCCCCCCACACAGAGACAAAAGTTGCATACTCATGATTTTCCTCTTCACATAGAATATGAAGCTCTCTGTGGTAGGTCATAAGAATATATATAGTTTTGTTAAATCTGGTTCAAATCCAAATCGTGACCATACCTGGTACGGCCATGTGTATCCCACATCCAAACAAAAATATGACGCACACAAACGCACTTTATTTTCACATTATTTAAAAGGAATTTAAGTGTTATGTACTAAATTACCATAATTATGAGCACAAGTTGTTAAGTTGACAATCATTTTTAAAATTACGTTTCTCCATTTAGATTGTCTGCAGTAGAATGCAGTCTTTTAATCCAGGAAAAATGACCGCCTTTAAGTTTTATAACAATAGTAAGTAAAATCCAGCGTGATTTACATTACAAATCTCATACGTAACATCTCTGCAGGATTTATAGACGTTAAAGCACTGAATGAAATGAACAATATAGACAAAAAATAAACACTCTGTGTCTACTACTTTTATCTCTCATAGAACTATCCACAGTCCAAAGGCTGTGGAGCTAGAAGGCTACGCGTGCGAATGACAAAAGATTTTTAAAAATAAAATAAAAAATGTATCAATACATGAAATTAGATTACACAATGTAGTTGAGGTTTACATGAATAAGCAGAAATGTAATCATGCTTATCTTTCCTATAGCAGAATTGAAAAGCCCTCTCTAGATGAACAGATTTGTCAAATGAAACTTTTTCCTTCTTTTCCACTGCTACGGTAAACTAAAGAGTGGATATTCAAATGACACTGCTAAATATGACTAGCATTAGCTACGTGTACTAGTGCAAAATAGTCCATCAAATGTATTAGCCGGTGTAGCCTATACACGAGTCCACTATCGGTCATATCGCAACTGAGAACATGCCCCAAATTCATTGCTTTAGTAGAATTTAATGGTAAGTGAAATGATAATCACATTGTAATGTACTTAGTATTTGTTCAGTCTACAGGTCCTCTAACACTCTGTTAAATGAATAATTGTAAATGTACTACAACGTAAATTTTGTTTTAAATCAATTAACGCAGAAATTACACACAATATTAAGTTGATGTAATTATCAACATTATTATGTCAACACCACTCATCAAAATAATGTGTACAACTTTAAATATTTAATTAATTCAATAAATTAGAATTTTTATCTTGCAACCACACATTAAATTTAGATTGTGGGGGTTTGTTTTGTATAGCTCCGCTGTTAGAAAATACACGATGGTTGAATGTGAACATAAATGAGCAGAATGTAAGGTTGTGAAATAAATTCAACTTTATTGATTGCACTTTTTGAGAAAATGACATGACTTTGAATAAAACTTTACTGAAATAAATACTCTAAAACATTGATATACCCGAAGAAATGTAAAAAAGAAAAAATAATTAAAAAAAACTTTTTACATACCTTCTAAATAGGTCCCTTTAGGAGGTAAACGTTTTAAAGACGGTGTTTTATAAGAAACGCGCGTATTACATGCCTTCTAAACATAACCCTTTAGGATGTAAAATGCTGCTTAAAAGAATCGAGAGTTTTGTTTAAACTAGAAGACACAATTTCCGGGGAATGTCTTGTAGGCCTATACACAGTGTCCTACACATCTGAGGTGTGTGTGTGTGTATGTGGGGGTGGAGGGGGGGGGGGGGTGCGTGCGTGTGTGTGGGTGTGTTAGAGAGAGAGAGAGAGAGAGAGAGAGAGAGAGAGTCGAGTGTTTCCTGGGGGTTTGCTGACCAGACTGCTTACAGTGTGTTTATGTTAATGAATCAAGGTACGAGTCGTGTGTTTTAGGGTTTAACGATCCCTACCAATGTGTACATTTGTGGTTTAAGTGAATCTTTGTTTCTGAAATTACTTCTGTGGTAAATATCAGTTTGTGTAACTAATCTATCAGAAAATACTAGACCTGGTGACTGAATGTGGTAGATGTATTAGAATTTTGGACATGTTATGCATGTGTAGCTCCCTATGTGTATGATCTATGTGTAATCCTTCTGTCAAGAAATGAGCAGACTGAGGTTTGTGAAATAATTGAACTGTTTATTGGCTACGTTGTTGAGAAAAACACTGTGATGTGTAAAACATTTCTACAGTCCTTCAAGGGTTAGGAGGCAGAAAAACATTTAAAGACGGTGTTTTAAAAGAGTCGTGCATTTTGTTTAAACTATAAACAAGATTTCAGAAAATGGTCCGCCAACGAGGATACTTACACAGAACTGTCGCTAAATACATAAGCTTTCGTCTATGCTTTGACATCCCGTGTCCCAGCAGTACATTTATGACCTCTGATGACCATGTGGGTGTGCGGGGGGTGGGTGTGTGAGAGAGAGACACAGGTGTTCTTTCGGGGGTTTTGCTGACCAGAATTCTTACAAATGTGTTTGTTAACGAATTAAAGGGAGTCGTGTGTCTCAGTGTTAAAATAGTGGTTAAGACGTCGTAGTGGGTGTGGGGGGTGTGCGTGCGTGTGTGTGGGTGTGTTAGAGAGAGAGAGTCGAGTGTTTCCTGGGGATTTGCTGACCAGACTGCTTACAGTGTGTTTATGTTAATGAATCAAGGGACGAGTCGTGTGTTTTAGGGTTTAACGATCCCTACCAATGTGTACATTTGTGGTTTAAGTGAATCTTTGTTTCTGAAATTACTTCTGTGGTAATTATCAGTTTGTGTAACTAATCTATCAGAAAATACTAGACCTGGTGACTGAATGTGGTAGATGTATTAGAATTTTGGACATGTTATGCATGTGTAGCTCCCTATGTGTATGATCTATGTGTAATCCTTCTGTCAAGAAATGAGCAGACTGAGGTTTGTGAAATAATTGAACTGTTTATTGGCTACGTTGTTGAGAAAAACACTGTGATGTGTAAAACATTTCTACAGTCCTTCAAGGCTGTATGATGTCGTTGTTCTCTTTTACTGAAAGAAAGGTCAAAACCATCGGTGTTATTCGTTGTGGAGACTGAAGTGACAATATGTCTGAAGAAAATGAAAATATGTATTACATATCCTACCTTCTAACCAGGTTATATTTAGGGTGAAAAAACCTTTTTTTAAAGACGGTGTTTTAAAAGAGTCGTGCATTTTGTTTAAACTATAAACGAGATTTCAGAAAATGGTCCGCCAACGAGGATACTTACACAGAACTATCGCTAAATACATAAGCTTTCGTCTATGCTTTGACATCCCGTGTCCCAGCAGTACATTTATGACCTCTGATGACCATGTGGGTGTGCGGGGGTGGGTGTGAGAGAGAGAGACACAGGTGTTCTTTCGGGGGTTTTGCTGACCAGAATTCTTACAAATGTGTTTGTTAACGAATTAAAGGGAGTCGTGTGTCTCAGTGTTAAAATAATGGTTAAGACGTCGTAGTTAAAACACAGAAGAAACTCTGCAACTATCTGTTACTATGTCTGCTCCGAGAAATCCTAATACCCTTAGAAGATTGCTGTGTATTCACCAACAAGAGGACCTGTTGAAATGAGAGAGGACCTGACTTTTGCTCCAAAAATTTTTTATTTTTTTAAAAACCAAGAGATTAGTTTGACAATTTATTAATGAAGGTAATGTAAATACGTTGTTGTTTAACCTGAGCAGGGCGTCAACAGCTCCAGAGATCCTGTCTTAAGTCGGAGGGTTTAGTTAGGAGGTAGAAAAACATTTAAAGACGACGTTTTAAAAGAAACAAGTGTTTCATCCTTAATGGTAAAAAAGAAAAATGGTCGTACTCCAATATGAAATAAAACGGCGGAGACACACTGAGTACATTTCTGTTCCACAGTCTATAAGGATCCCCAAACTTCATGTAGTGTGGAAAAATATATACACCCTCCGTGACTACGTTACTTATGGTTTAAACATTTTTATTTTGTGATGGCAGCAAGACAAAATGGTTGTGCATTTGGTATGTGGTGATTTTAGAATTAGGCCCCAAATGTCAAATATGTTTGTGTATGGTTTCGTCAGGCAAAGATCACGACGGTATGGAAAGAGTATACAAGAGTAATTGGGGTGATCTAATGCTTAGGACTTGTACAGTACTTCAGCTCGGGAACGTCCCACCATGGCGTTCAGAGAGGCGTTATCTATGGTACATGTATATATGATATAGATCAGATCACCAGTCTGTCTTTAACCACTACTGATCTGGGGGGTGGGTGGGATGGGGATAACAGTTCAGGCATATTTCCAACAGAACAGAATATTAGACATTTAGTGTAAACTAGTGAAAAAAAAAATCTCTGAAATATTTCAGTGAAAATAGTGGTACATATTTATTGCATTATATTAGAAATGATAGTACAGTCTTTGTTGATCAGTTACCAACTCATACTTTATAATAATTTGTTTAGGAGCATCTGAATCTGGCAAATAACTTTTATTGCAATTAGGCATACAATAAAAGTTAATAAAAAATTAGGAAGAAATGACTTGTGCACTACTGCTGCGGATATTAAGTCAAACCATTTTGTTCAAACTTCAGCATGACCCATAGAGAAGCAGAAACCTATGGCACCTTATGAATACCATGTGAAGGATTACGTTGACTCGTCCCTTACAGTTACAAAGACGTGTCCTTGTGCAGGATCACCTTCGCACCAGCATCGGACCCCTCTTCTCCCATTTCAACGTATAAGAAAAGGCAAAATGTAATATAAGATGTATTAGAATATATTTATAAAATATAACACATTATGAGGAAGAAACATAAAATATTATTTAACAAGGTCTACCGTTCAGCCCTCTTAACTGTAAGAGCATCATCAGTATTGTACGGCAGTTGGAGAACAGTAGTTAGCTTTCAGATGTCAGATATAAAACAACTTTTTGAGTCACAGTGCCAAACTACTGGTATTATATTCGGATCCTTCTTTTTCAGCATGAAGGACCGGCATTTATTTAATAGACAGATGGTACGGCCATATACTTGGTCAGAGGATTTAGGAATTTCTTTGAGAAAGGTTCGCTGTTTTCGTTCTTTTATCATAGCTTCAGTTTGTATACTTACTTTGGTTAGTGACTTAAACTGTTTTATTAGGTATGGACCGATTTCATTAACAGGGAACGATGATAGGTGAAGATTAAGTTGGTATGCGTGTACAAAATAAAACTGTCT
This sequence comes from Ictalurus punctatus, assembly GCF_001660625.3. Taxonomy (NCBI): domain Eukaryota; kingdom Metazoa; phylum Chordata; class Actinopteri; order Siluriformes; family Ictaluridae; genus Ictalurus; species Ictalurus punctatus. The sequence continues at coordinate 6,201,760 of NC_030418.2, read as the reverse complement.
ATATGTATATTTGTCTGCTATGTATCTGTTTAAACACTGCTGTAATGGCGATATAAAGAGAGAGAGATACCCATTTACTAATTCATAGAACCCCTTTCCACCTTTTCAAGTTCGTTATACATTTTTTTTCTTTTCAAGCATCGTGTTCAGACATTGCAAATCATCAGTCTGAAGGTTAAGGGTTACTTAGATTTTTGCTTCTTCAGCATAAAAAAAGTCTAAACATTAATCTTATTATTAAACTCAGAAACAATATAACTGTCTGGTTGTGATCATAATAAAAGGCAACGTGAAAGGTTCCTTAATTCCCATTGAGATTTCTCTATGTTCTAAATGACCTTTCTACAGTATATGCCATTAAGTCCTAGTGTCCAGCCATCATCACAGCACGGGAGAGGAAATCTCGTTCATCAGATGTGCGATGTACGTCTAGACAGTCTGATAACAAACTACACACACAACTTTTATGTTGAGAGAATACAGATTGATCTTTGTTCCCAAATAACATTGGATCAGATCCATAGTTTACAGCATCTGTCCCACGCGTATTTAATCTGTATTACGAGTACTGAACAAGTTAGAGGAGGAGAAAATGTAGATTTACTGTTCATTGGAACTTTATTGTTTATTAAGATCTGTCTTGATTCATTTTCATATTCAAATTTAAAAAAAATACATTTTATTATTACATCATAAAAAGTCTAATATCTATTAAATATCATATCTATTTAAATACTTATTAAGATTACTGTGCTAGTAAGTGTTCCTTACCAGCTCCTGACTATGGCTATCACAGATAGTTGTGTGTTCATGTAATTTTGCGTAATCCATGTTGTAGAATTGCGTTTGTTGTCTATGAATGTGATTAATCTCTTATAGGATGCAATAGGGTGTGTTAATTAACCACTAATAAAGTGTTTTAGTTTACTGATTTTCATTCACTCAGCTCAAAAAGGTCATTCGTTATGATATCTGTATTACTACTTTCCACAACGTGTCTTTATCTCCACCACCTTTGAAACAAAGTGAGGCACACGTATTGCCTACCCCTATCCTTACTGAGTGTACCTATTCCTTGTGGACAGACTGAACTGCAGGAAAGAACTGTTAACGAGATGAGGTTATGGTCTGAATTACCAAGTGGGGTGGTGTAGTAACTCTGAGAGCTACAGTACATTAATGAGTTTATCTATATTTACTCAAACCCTATACAGGAATAGTAAATTGGTGTATGATTTTATGAAAAGAAAAGTAGGTTCTGTGTGCATAAGAAACAGAGAAAGACCATTTTCTGAAAAGAGTCGCATGGTGAAAATCCATGTTCCTACATTCATACGTTATGTTATGTTACGTTATGTATTTTTAAAAATTTGAATATGAAAATGAATCAAGACAGATCTAAATAAACAATAAAGTTCCAATGAACAGTAAATCTACATTTTCTCCTCCTCTAACTTGTTCAGTACTCGTAATACAGATTAAATACGCGTGGGACAGATGCTGTAAACTATGGATCTGATCCAATGTTATTTGGGAACAAAGATCAATCTGTATTCTCTCAACATAAAAGTTGTGTGTGTAGTTTGTTATCAGACTGTCTAGACGTACATCGCACATCTGATGAACGAGATTTCCTCTCCCGTGCTGTGATGATGGCTGGACACTAGGACTTAATGGCATATACTGTAGAAAGGTCATTTAGAACATAGAGAAATCTCAATGGGAATTAAGGAACCTTTCACGTTGCCTTTTATTATGATCACAACCAGACAGTTATATTGTTTCTGAGTTTAATAATAAGATTAATGTTTAGACTTTTTTATGCTGAAGAAGCAAAAATCTAAGTAACCCTTAACCTTCAGACTGATGATTTGCAATGTCTGAACACGATGCTTGAAAAGAAAAAAAATGTATAACGAACTTGAAAAGGTGGAAAGGGGTTCTATGAATTAGTAAATGGGTATCTCTCTCTCTTTATATCGCCATTACAGCAGTGTTTAAACAGATACATAGCAGACAAATATACATATAGACAGTTTTATTTTGTACACGCATACCAACTTAATCTTCACCTATCATCGTTCCCTGTTAATGAAATCGGTCCATACCTAATAAAACAGTTTAAGTCACTAACCAAAGTAAGTATACAAACTGAAGCTATGATAAAAGAACGAAAACAGCGAACCTTTCTCAAAGAAATTCCTAAATCCTCTGACCAAGTATATGGCCGTACCATCTGTCTATTAAATAAATGCCGGTCCTTCATGCTGAAAAAGAAGGATCCGAATATAATACCAGTAGTTTGGCACTGTGACTCAAAAAGTTGTTTTATATCTGACATCTGAAAGCTAACTACTGTTCTCCAACTGCCGTACAATACTGATGATGCTCTTACAGTTAAGAGGGCTGAACGGTAGACCTTGTTAAATAATATTTTATGTTTCTTCCTCATAATGTGTTATATTTTATAAATATATTCTAATACATCTTATATTACATTTTGCCTTTTCTTATACGTTGAAATGGGAGAAGAGGGGTCCGATGCTGGTGCGAAGGTGATCCTGCACAAGGACACGTCTTTGTAACTGTAAGGGACGAGTCAACGTAATCCTTCACATGGTATTCATAAGGTGCCATAGGTTTCTGCTTCTCTATGGGTCATGCTGAAGTTTGAACAAAATGGTTTGACTTAATATCCGCAGCAGTAGTGCACAAGTCATTTCTTCCTAATTTTTTATTAACTTTTATTGTATGCCTAATTGCAATAAAAGTTATTTGCCAGATTCAGATGCTCCTAAACAAATTATTATAAAGTATGAGTTGGTAACTGATCAACAAAGACTGTACTATCATTTCTAATATAATGCAATAAATATGTACCACTATTTTCACTGAAATATTTCAGAGATTTTTTTTTTCACTAGTTTACACTAAATGTCTAATATTCTGTTCTGTTGGAAATATGCCTGAACTGTTATCCCCATCCCACCCACCCCCCAGATCAGTAGTGGTTAAAGACAGACTGGTGATCTGATCTATATCATATATACATGTACCATAGATAACGCCTCTCTGAACGCCATGGTGGGACGTTCCCGAGCTGAAGTACTGTACAAGTCCTAAGCATTAGATCACCCCAATTACTCTTGTATACTCTTTCCATACCGTCGTGATCTTTGCCTGACGAAACCATACACAAACATATTTGACATTTGGGGCCTAATTCTAAAATCACCACATACCAAATGCACAACCATTTTGTCTTGCTGCCATCACAAAATAAAAATGTTTAAACCATAAGTAACGTAGTCACGGAGGGTGTATATATTTTTCCACACTACATGAAGTTTGGGGATCCTTATAGACTGTGGAACAGAAATGTACTCAGTGTGTCTCCGCCGTTTTATTTCATATTGGAGTACGACCATTTTTCTTTTTTACCATTAAGGATGAAACACTTGTTTCTTTTAAAACGTCGTCTTTAAATGTTTTTCTACCTCCTAACTAAACCCTCCGACTTAAGACAGGATCTTTGGAGCTGTTGACGCCCTGCTCAGGGTTAAACAACAACGTATTTACATTACCTTCATTAATAAATTGTCAAACTAACCTCTTGGTTTTTTAAAAAATAAAAAATTTTTGGAGCAAAAGTCAGGTCCTCTCTCATTTCAACAGGTCCTCTTGTTGGTGAATACACAGCAATCTTCTAAGGGTATTAGGATTTCTCGGAGCAGACATTGTAACAGATTGTTGCAGAGTTTCTTCTGTGTTTTAACCACGACGTCTTAACCACTATTTTAACACTGAGACACACGACTCCCTTTAATTCGTTAACAAACACATTTGTAAGAATTCTGGTCAGCAAAACCCCCGAAAGAACACCTGTGTCTCTCTCTCTCACACCCACCCCCCGCACACCCACATGGTCACCAGAGGTCATAAATGTACTGCTGGGACACGGGATGTCAAAGCATAGACGAAAGCTTATGTATTTAGCGAAAGTTCTGTGTAAGTATCCTCGTTGGCGGACCATTTTCTGAAATCTCGTTTATAGTTTAAACAAAATGCACGACTCTTTTAAAACACCGTCTTTAAAAAAAGGTTTTTTCACCCTTAAAATAACCTGGTTAGCAGGTAGGATATGTAATACATATTTTCATTTTCTTCAGACATATTGTCACTTCAGTCTTCACAACGAATAACACCGATGGTTTTGACCTTTCTTTCAGTAAAAGAGAACAACGACATCATACAGCCTTGAAGGACTGTAGAAATGTTTTACACATCACAGTGTTTTTCTCAACAACGTAGCCAATAAACAGTTCAATTATTTCACAAACCTCAGTCTGCTCATTTCTTGACAGAAGGATTACACATAGATCATACACATAGGGAGCTACACATGCATAACATGTCCAAAATTCTAATACATCTACCACATTCAGTCACCAGGTCTAGTATTTTCTGATAGATTAGTTACACAAACTGATATTTACCACAGAAGTAATTTCAGAAACAAAGATTCACTTAAACCACAAATGTACACATTGGTAGGGATCGTTAAACCCTAAAACACACGACTCGTACCTTGATTCATTAACATAAACACACTGTAAGCAGTCTGGTCAGCAAACCCTCAGGAAACACTCGACTCTCTCTCTCTAACACACCCACACACACGCACGCACACCCCCCACACCCACTACGACGTCTTAACCACTATTTTAACACTGAGACACACGACTCCCTTTAATTCGTTAACAAACACATTTGTAAGAATTCTGGTCAGCAAAACCCCCGAAAGAACACCTGTGTCTCTCTCTCTCACACCCACCCCCCGCACACCCACATGGTCATCAGAGGTCATAAATGTACTGCTGGGACACGGGATGTCAAAGCGTAGACGAAAGCTTATGTATTTAGCGACAGTTCTGTGTAAGTATCCTCGTTGGCGGACCATTTTCTGAAATCTCGTTTATAGTTTAAACAAAATGCACGACTCTTTTAAAACACCGTCTTTAAATGTTTTTCTGCCTCCTAACCCTTGAAGGACTGTAGAAATGTTTTACACATCACAGTGTTTTTCTCAACAACGTAGCCAATAAACAGTTCAATTATTTCACAAACCTCAGTCTGCTCATTTCTTGACAGAAGGATTACACATAGATCATACACATAGGGAGCTACACATGCATAACATGTCCAAAATTCTAATACATCTACCACATTCAGTCACCAGGTCTAGTATTTTAGATTAGATTAGATTAGTTACACAAACTGATAATTACCACAGAAGTAATTTCAGAAACAAAGATTCACTTAAACCACAAATGTACACATTGGTAGGGATCGTTAAACCCTAAAACACACGACTCGTACCTTGATTCATTAACATAAACACACTGTAAGCAGTCTGGTCAGCAAACCCCCAGGAAACACTCGACACTCTCTCTCTCTCTCTCTCTCTCTCTCTCTCTCTCTAACACACCCACACACACGCACGCACCCCCCCCCCCCCCCCACACACACCCACATACACACACACACACCTCAGATGTGTAGGACACTGTGTATAGGCCTACAAGACATTCCCCGGAAATTGTGTCTTCTAGTTTAAACAAAACTCTCGATTCTTTTAAGCAGCATTTTACATCCTAAAGGGTTATGTTTAGAAGGCATGTAATACGCGCGTTTCTTATAAAACACCGTCTTTAAAACGTTTACCTCCTAAAGGGACCTATTTAGAAGGTATGTAAAAAGTTTTTTTTAATTATTTTTTCTTTTTTACATTTCTTCGGGTATATCAATGTTTTAGAGTATTTATTTCAGTAAAGTTTTATTCAAAGTCATGTCATTTTCTCAAAAAGTGCAATCAATAAAGTTGAATTTATTTCACAACCTTACATTCTGCTCATTTATGTTCACATTCAACCATCGTGTATTTTCTAACAGCGGAGCTATACAAAACAAACCCCCACAATCTAAATTTAATGTGTGGTTGCAAGATAAAAATTCTAATTTATTGAATTAATTAAATATTTAAAGTTGTACACATTATTTTGATGAGTGGTGTTGACATAATAATGTTGATAATTACATCAACTTAATATTGTGTGTAATTTCTGCGTTAATTGATTTAAAACAAAATTTACGTTGTAGTACATTTACAATTATTCATTTAACAGAGTGTTAGAGGACCTGTAGACTGAACAAATACTAAGTACATTACAATGTGATTATCATTTCACTTACCATTAAATTCTACTAAAGCAATGAATTTGGGGCATGTTCTCAGTTGCGATATGACCGATAGTGGACTCGTGTATAGGCTACACCGGCTAATACATTTGATGGACTATTTTGCACTAGTACACGTAGCTAATGCTAGTCATATTTAGCAGTGTCATTTGAATATCCACTCTTTAGTTTACCGTAGCAGTGGAAAAGAAGGAAAAAGTTTCATTTGACAAATCTGTTCATCTAGAGAGGGCTTTTCAATTCTGCTATAGGAAAGATAAGCATGATTACATTTCTGCTTATTCATGTAAACCTCAACTACATTGTGTAATCTAATTTCATGTATTGATACATTTTTTATTTTATTTTTAAAAATCTTTTGTCATTCGCACGCGTAGCCTTCTAGCTCCACAGCCTTTGGACTGTGGATAGTTCTATGAGAGATAAAAGTAGTAGACACAGAGTGTTTATTTTTTGTCTATATTGTTCATTTCATTCAGTGCTTTAACGTCTATAAATCCTGCAGAGATGTTACGTATGAGATTTGTAATGTAAATCACGCTGGATTTTACTTACTATTGTTATAAAACTTAAAGGCGGTCATTTTTCCTGGATTAAAAGACTGCATTCTACTGCAGACAATCTAAATGGAGAAACGTAATTTTAAAAATGATTGTCAACTTAACAACTTGTGCTCATAATTATGGTAATTTAGTACATAACACTTAAATTCCTTTTAAATAATGTGAAAATAAAGTGCGTTTGTGTGCGTCATATTTTTGTTTGGATGTGGGATACACATGGCCGTACCAGGTATGGTCACGATTTGGATTTGAACCAGATTTAACAAAACTATATATATTCTTATGACCTACCACAGAGAGCTTCATATTCTATGTGAAGAGGAAAATCATGAGTATGCAACTTTTGTCTCTGTGTGGGGGGGGGGTGCGGGGGAACAAATGGTCGTACCAGGTATGGTCACGATTTGGATGTGAACCAGATTTAACAAAACTATATATATTCTTATGACCTACCACAGAGAGCTTCATATTCTATGTGAAGAGGAAAAACATGAGTATGCAACTTTTGTCTGTGTGTGTGTGGGGGGGGGGGGGGTGGGGGGGGGGGGGGGTGCGGGGGAACAAATGGTCGTACCAGGTATGGTCACGATTTGGATGTGAACCAGATTTAACAAAACTATATATATTTTTATGTCCTACCACAGAGAGTTTCATATTCTATGTGAAAAGATGTACCAGGTGTGCGCAACGTGTGGGGCGGAAAAACACACATGGCAGCACCATATATGGTCACGAATGGATGTGATCCAGATTTAACATAACTATTCATATTTTTATGATCATGACCTTTGATCTAGATATAGAGAGTTAGAATGTGTATCTTTTTGACCTTTGACCTATACCTGTCAAAACTACGGTTACAATATATACAAACTATCTTCTCTCTCTCCCAATCGACATGAAGCAGTTTCTTGCCTCAAGTCTACGCTTCAGGCACCAAATGCTTAGCAGCAATGTCTGAGACAGATGAATATTTCTGACCCAATCTTCAGTTTTAAATACTTTAATGGAAACAGTGTCATGATGATCTGCAAATTATCCAAGCCAAAACCCATTAAGACCTTGACATTTCGCAGCTCAACATTCAACCTCCTGAAACATGTACAGGTAAGCATTTAGCTTTCAGAGTGAGCTGGACTATCTGGCCAAATTCTTTTTTGTTTTTGTTTTACAGTGCTGTTTTACCATAGCGATAGCCTGTTGTGTTAAATATATCTAAGTGCTGGTACAGAATCATGTCAGTCCCTTGCTGAGCACTGACTAAAAGTACACATAATTTTAAAGCTGAATGGAGCTCAATTTGTTAGGAGAAACACGTCACTCCTGCACTCACAAACGGCTTTTAATCTGTCACATGCCTGGGTGTTTCATGAAAACAGCAAATGAAGAACAGTTGACACGTCTGTGAAAAACATCTTGTCAATAACCACTCTAAACATATGTTATATTAGTATGAATGAGTTTTCAAAGATGATTCTGCAATATTATTTGCTGAAAGTCCAGTAGTAAATAGCACTACAAAAAACATATTATGCCTCACCCAATTTCTACAAGGAAAGATCACAACCAACAAGGGACACATTAAAATGCAAATAACTGCCCGTAAAACAAACACAATATGTCTCAAAAGAGAATGGGTGTGTGCATGAGTGCTTATAAAAGAAAAAGTTATTTCCTGATCTGTAATTGCCTTTATTTTGTAATTCACCTCGTTGTTGTTGTTGTTGTTGTTGTTGTTGTTTTTTGCCGCCTTAGCTCAAATGAGAAGAATTTACTGAATTTAGTTACCATTAAATTAAAAATAAGATCTGTGATGGTTAGTTATAAAAATACTAACATGAAAGTTAACTTAAATACAAAGCAAGACGTGCATTTTGGTTCATTTAGGAATTTCTTTTGGTATAAGCCCTGCAAGTTTACACATATTCTAGTCTAGATACATTTGTTGAATCACTCCCATTGATTTTCGAGATGGATTTTCTTTTTCACTGGCTAGGATAGGCGATTATCTGCTGTGTGATAAATCAGTTCTGCTCATGTTCAACTGCCTATAAAACCAAGACAGGACAAGAGTTATTAGCTGCAGCATGAGTCTATCAAACTAAATAGGCTGCATTAGTTATTTATAGACACATAGACACATAGGTACTTAGCAGGCATACCCTGAGAGACATTTAAGGAACCAACAGTAGATCAGACAATAAACACATGTAGAAAATGATCCCGAACCATTACATGTTGCGTAAATGTGTTCACTTTAACATTTAACTTTAATCACCAATGCAATTAAAAGGTAATGTTAATTTGATGGAAAATGAATGGATTACACAATCCATTCATTCAAGTGCCATATCAGCTGTAAATCGAAATCAAATGCATGTTTTACTATTATTATGGGTGTTTACGGTATGTGTATGACTGCTCTACAACTTCTTCTAGTGTGTCCAGTGGGCTCATGCTGCTGCACTTTCTTCTCAGGATACATATCGCATTTTCAATCACAACACGAGCCTAAAATGTACAACTGCATAATCAGGCACATTTTGTGGTAGGAAAATTGTTATACATCCCTTTAGAGCACAGGATAAATTGAGTATACATACAAGTCATTAGTGTTAGGACAAGTAGAAGCTAGGAGACACGTTACAACATTCATGTACCACAGTACTATTAGGGCAGACTAATATTGTTGAGCCGTCAATATTGCCCAAGCTTTAGATGAATGATATTTCTTCAGGCTTCGGTTCATGCTGTTGGTATGTATGACGAAGCAATACCAGAAATTGAGGTTGGATCAAGTGCAGATTTATTTACACAGTGTAGTTCACAAAGCCAAAAGCCAGAAATATGTTCCAAATAAAAGAATCTGTAAATCATAATCATAGCTGATCATCAAAGCTAAAAGTGCAATAAAAAGCGTAGCTCGAAACCTGGAAACATATGAAGCACTAGTAAGAAACATTTACCCAAGTTATGTGTTCTTTCTCCAGCAGTGCTCTCAAGTAGTGTGCCAGGAAGCAGTAAAATCCATCATTAAAGGAGGTCTACAGTCACAGAAACCTGAGCGGACAAGACAATAGGTTTAAGTACAGAAACATGGAGGTTAAGTGAAAATTTGCAGGAAATTAAACATACCGGAGTGCTCTGTTAGACCAGTCTCCTATGACAATACCCTTTTGGCAACATGCTACTTTTTGTAGTGTCACATGGGCCCTTATTCAAAGTTTGAGCAGTTGTCGTCATCCAATCTTCCACAGATGGAACCTCGGTTGACTCACCTAGGAAGGAAACCTAAAATGCACTAAAAAAAGGGTTAAACCTGTAGCTTGTCTGATGAAAAAACATACCGTTTTAAACATACTGCTTTATATAGCAGGAGTCTAGAAAGCTTTTTATTTGCCTGTTGGACTGACAATCTCCAGATATGAATGGACAGTAATTTTCAGGATGTCTAAAAAAAAAAAAAAAACTTTGGGAAAGGCTTAAGCATTTTAGGAACGTAAAACCACCAAAGTAGTGGCAAGTAGTTAGAGCGTGACGCAAGCAGAGAGAGCCATAGTTGTATTTTCACATGTTCAAGGAGTTGTATATCTTATTTGCAGGACAGGACCCAACAGATGTACGATCTGAAAGTGATGTTTGATGAAGCCCATACGGTACATGATCACATCATATGGGTGTGATGTAAAGGTTAAGTAGGTTAGTCTCTTCTCTGTAAGGTACTCAGCTTCAGCTTCTGATGGAATTGAGCACCAGCATTGACAGTTTGGGATTTTGTCTTGATCCAACTAAAAGCAAATCTGCCAAAAAAAAAAACAACAACAACAAAAAAAAACAGTGCTCATTATGCAGGTTAGGGATGCAGTTATTTAGTATTCAGTGATCAGTTGAAATAAAAAAAGAAAAGGGTATTGGTGTCTTTCTTGCTCTGTGACTTGAGCCTCCTTGTCATGCGAAGCAAGCCTTTAAATAATTAAACACAGACGTGATGGCTTCGGTTCAGTTAACTTTATGTATGGTAATGAAGTGGAAGTGCTACAGTGATGAAGCAATACAATTGAGTGAATCCCAAATACTCCCACCACTAGTGCCTCCCAGTGGTAATGATGATGATTTTTCATTCATCGGGCTCTTTGAGCAGCTAGGGGGGAAAAAAGCAACAACAAAAACAATACAAACAACAATGCAATTCCACCAATACAAAAAGTTGATAGGAAAAACAACAGAGTACTGCCAGCAGTCCCATTATTATGACCTAGCCCTTGTAAAAGCACACTTTCTTGGTGGATGCAGGATGCCTCGCCCTTTTCAGAAAGGTCATAATATATTTATTGATGCTTATAATGCCATCCAAGGTGCTGTGACCCTTTACAATAGCCACAACATGCACATAAATCATAGATGAGAATTTGCCACTGTCTAAACTTTCGTGATTAAATATTAGTGCAAAGGATTCAGTCGATGAGGTCCACACCATTCACAGAATAGTTTCCACCTAAGGGCATACAAGTTCTGTGTACTAGAGGCTCTTGTGTTCAGGAGAATTTCTTGAACACGTGCTGTTTATTGCAATCCTCAGTCTGTGCTTCAATCCCACAGAAACAGATGACCTGGCTGGGGGTGCAGCAGCTCTGCTTGGGGAGGAAGGGGGTACCAACCACTAGCAGTACAGCTCTGCTATGGAGAACCACGTTCGGCAATGAATTGACTTGACATTGGTGAAAAGGTTCAGCTTGCCTTGCCAAACTCGTCGGCAATCTATGACAACATTTCTGGGTACAGATGCAGCTCTCCACTGCATCAGTATACTGTGCCACTGGTGAGTCATTCTCAATGAGGTTAACCGTAGACAGGCCCACCTGAGGAGCTTCCGTGTAAGCTGAAGAGAAGTAGTGTCTGACCTTGTGCCACCTTGATGATTGATGCATCTGACAGTAACGATACAAGCAGGTGATGTCTCCTGTGCCCCTTTGGAATCAAGCTAATAAGGGAGGCTTCTTGTTACATTACAGTCACACATAGCTGCACGTATATGTCTCTTTTTTTTAATACAGTTGAATAAAATGTTCTTAGGGGGTTTGATTCCCACCTCTGCCCTTTGTTCGCGGAGCTTGCGTGTTCTTCTCTTGCCTCCGGGGTTTCCTCCTAGTACTCTGATTTCCTCCCCCAGTCCAAAGACATGCATTGTAGACTGATTGGCATCTCTACATTGCCCATAGTGTGTGAATGGGAGTGTGTGTGTGTGTGTGTGTGTGTGATTGTGCCCTGCGATCCAGGGCTCCAGGCTCCCCGCGACCCTGTGAAGGATAAGGAAAATGGATAGATGGATGGAAGATGTTCTTGATTAACCCGACGCATTTTTCTCTGATAATACTCTTGCAGACAGAATGTTTTTTTGTTTTTTTTTGCCACTAATTTGTTATCATCATTTAATCTAGGTCAATGTCCCTGGAAAGAGCCAGCTCATTTTTAAACTCCCACATTGAGTTTAAACATATTTGCATGGACAGTTTCAAATATCAGAGAACTAACAAGCATCCATCTTTGTAAATTACAGAAATGTGTGTGTGTGTGTGTGTGTGTGTGTGTGTGTGTGTGTTGGGGGGTCCTGAAACATACTTGAACCACACCAGTTATAATTTTCTAGGACTAACAAGAGCATATTGGATCCATGTTTGCATGTTTTTATTAGAATCTGAACCAGGAAAGGCCATACTAGAAGACAAATGAAAGCAATAAAACCAGTCCCTGGTAATAGACAGACGAGTGCAACAAATGAGGTTAGTATCATGACTAATTCTATTAGACAACAAACACTAAATGCATGTCTACAGACAGAGAACATGAGCAGAATTGCTGTTAGTCAATTTAACTGTGACAAAGCCTACTAGAAAGTTTTAAAATGTAAATATGAATGTGACAAATGAAGAAGAAAGTAATAAGACACGAATAAGACACTAAATTAAATACAGCGCTATATTTATAACAGAAATTAGTGTTTTGAAAAAGGCCACAGTTTGATCATATTGGTGTATCAATTTATTAAAATATTCTTTGCTGACCTGTTCAAACATAGCACTTTTTTTTTTTTTTATAATAACCATAGGAAGCCAGCTTTGACCTTTCTTGTCCAAATGAGTGATTTAGTGATGTGTTTATTTATGATCAATTAATTTAGCAGGCAAATAATCGCACCAAAATATCTATTCAGCGCCTTTTAGTAACTGCTGTATGTATTACTTCAAGCAGGCAAAAATGAAGTGTAAGAGGACAATTTCTTCTCAGGTTTAAATTTATTTGTCTTAACTTCATGCACAAAAGACAGTACAAAGTGACAGTAAAAAAGTCACCATAAAATAGCAAAAGATGTGTGAACTACTGGAAATAAACTGTCGGTCACGTTCTCTAACAACAAGTTCAGCTACTGACATCCTTACTATATAATACTGCTAGGTAAATCTACATAGAGGCACAAAATAATACCACAAACAAAAAGAAACCCCCCCCCCACAAAAGATCATTTGAGAAATACTCACTTGCTTGGGTTTAACTTATAAACCCTTAAATATGAATATTGCACATTTTCACTGAAAAATGACTTTTATCACCAAAATCACTGCACAGCACAGACAGAGATACTTATTAGTAGGTAAATAATGCATATGACTTAAATATGAATTGGGTTGGATTTAAATTTAATCAAATGTGTTGTACATAAAACTGATCGGGCTAATGGAAATCTTTTTTCCGCTTTACATTCAGTAGAACTGCCAAAGGTTGGCAACACTGCTGAAGAAAAGGCTAAACCATACAATGGCTTTTCCAAACAAAGTGGCCTAAGACAGCTGCAAATCTAAAGTTTTTTCTTTTTAATTATTATTATATATTTTTTTTACAAATTTTTTTTTTTTACCTCAGCTGTATACAATCAATTTCCTCAGTCACAGGCATTGACAGTGTCCTCACATCTGTCTTCCTACAGGTGTAAGTGGACTTCCAGCGAAGCAGCACAATCCTCTTGAAGTACACTGCTGTGTTATTCTTCACACTGACAAAGCAGAAGGTGTTGATCATGCTGTTGCTCATGGCAATGCACTCAATAATGTAAAATGCCACCAGTGAGTTCTTCTCCCTGGAGATGAGTGTCGGGTAAAAGTCCCGTAGGATGGTATAGCCGTAATAAGGAGCCCAGCAGAGAATGTATGCCGTGAGGATCCCAATGAGCACCATGACTGTCTTTCTCCGGCAACGCAAGCGCTTCCGGATCTGATCCGTCTGGAAACCGGGGACACTTTTGAACCAAAGCTCCCTGGAGATGCGCATGTAGCACAGGGCCATGCTCAGGACTGGGCACAGGAACTCCACAGCGAAAATGAAGAGGTAGTAGGAACGGTAGTAAAGCTGCTGGTCCACTGTCCAGATCTGAGCACAGAAGGTTTTACTTTGGTTGGCACCATAAGGCACCTTGGTCGCAGAAGTAAAATAAGCAGAAGGTATCGATATGATGACTGGAACAATCCACACACCTGTTATCAAACAGTAGGCAGTATGATGTTTCATCCTGGGCCTTAATGGGTGGATAATTGCCATGTACCTGAAAAGACACCACAAGTTTTATCCAGGGCTTCTATCTGTGTGCAGACCAATTCAGATAGTTCTACTCATGGATGTCTCAGATAAATTAAAATATCGCAATATAAGTTTAGATTTTTACGTTTCCTCACCATTATGATGTTACAACACTACCTTAAGGACTATTTCAGCTGGTCATGCCTAGTTCAATGAGCATATTGTGTGTCATAATTATACAGCGTGCTTGCTTTAATCATTTTAAAAAGTATCAAGCAACTTCAGAGACTATTTTGTGTAACAAAAGGCAGCGCCTTAAGTTTTATCGTAGCCTAGTTTAAACAGAAATGGTCACTATGTTCACGTTTATAAGCTACTAAAAAAATAATGGTTGGAGGATTTGACATAGTTTCAACATAGCCTCAAGATTTGACTTAAAATTGACAACTACCTCCGAGTAGGTGCAGCATTCACTGTAAATAAAACTAATCTCTGTTCGAAGTAAGCAATGCTGCCATACACCAGAAAAAGTGCATTTGCAACTATAAAATCTATTTCTTGTGCTCTATGTGTATAGTCATGGTCTGTGAGCACTTGGCATCTCAGAAATAGTTTCTATAATGGCACATACGAACATGATCAGACTTCAAATAGGCTATTTTAATATCAGCCAGCTTATCAGGATCATGTAACATTATACTGTCAGTCAGGGTATTCATATGCATATTAATTTTGCAGGCATTAATTGTTTTTGATATAGTTCAATACTAAAAACGCTTTAAAATTTGTTGCGTTAGAGCCCAAACAACAGAACAGCACAAGTGATATAAAACACAAATACAAGATGGATCAACTGAGTCACCACTTTATTGTAAAGCACAATGTTTCTTGAGTTTGTTCATTTATCTATGGTATAACTAATTATAACTATATAACTAACTTGAAGTAAATATATTAAAAGAAAATAAGACAGATATTAGCTAGATTATGAACACATCTCAATCATGACTGTACCATTTCCTGTTTATGTCGGGTCATGTTTCTGATTGTTTGGTGATGCTGAAATATGTCACTCTGTGCAACAAACTTTTGATCTATGATCACTTTATCTACTACTTTATGCACTACTAATTACATATTACAATTATGTGTCTGTGGTGAAACCAAAGTTATAAAAGGTGCTAGTTTTAAACTAACTTAAATTTACACCCTGATCGAACTTATATTCAGTGGTTAGTTCACATTCTCAGCTCAATAAGACCCAAAATCAAGTCTTTAAATTGGACGCTGTTGATTGCTGCATGCAGTGCCTGTTGTTTTGTCATTGAACATTCAGAGAATTTTAGAGAATGGGTATCAATTCTCTTTGAAAAGCTACTCTGAAAGTGATTTTACCACTAATTTGATTTTAGGTCTAATTGGCTTTTATCTTGCATAGCTCTACATTAGATTTTGCATATATTGAGACTAAGAAGGTTGACTTACTGTGCTTCAGTAATGCATTATTGAGTACTAAGTATCCCTTTTTGGCTATTGTGAACTGAGCAAAACTAACCTGTCCACGAGAAATGTCACACGTGCTTGACTGACAGGTGGTTCTCATTTGAAATACATCAAATCCCACCTCAGGTCTGTCTGTCTAAATACAATTATCCTCTACTAGGGAACACTGATATTTAATTTCACCAACCTGTCCACAGCAATGGCCAATAAGGCGTTGGTGGACACATACAGAGAGACAGTTCGGAGGTAATTAACGCAGGCACAGAGCACTTTCCCGTGGTCCCAGGACAGCTGTTTTACCACATAGTAATCCACCAAGAAAGGGCAGCACACTACAGCCACAATAAAATCAGAGATGGCCAGGTTTGCGATCAGGAGATTGGTGAGATTTCGCAGCTTCTTGTAGCGGGCCAAGGTGGCTATAAACAGGAAGTTACCGATGCCGCACACCAGCATGATGCAGACAAGAACCATTCCAATAACAATGGTGGCCACAAAATAGGCCAGGCCCTGAGTGGTGTCCGGCATTTCCTCAGCTGGGATCCCATAGTCCATATCATAAAAGTCTTGGTAAGGATCATGCTCATTCGTGGGGACTTGGCTGTGGGGGTCCACAAACACTACTGCCACATGCGTAACGTTTGCCATGACTAAGATGTGAGGTTTTTTTTTTTCTTTTAGAATTCTTGGTCTTTGCTTCAAATCTTCATCGCCTGGGTTAATCAGGTTATGTTTGGTCACAGTTAGTAATCACAACGTCAGTCAGCACTGATGGTGGTGATTTCATGGCAGATTCCACCATCAGACACGTTACCCCTGTAATAGTAAATACACACGTGCATATAGTTTTGAATGCAGTTTTGAAAGCAAAGCATGCATAGTGAATTTCAGGAGCTAAAATATGCTAAAACATATCAAACATAAACTAAAATGGCAAACCATCAATACCAGTAAAAGGTCATGGCTCTGTTTTGTTATCTGTTTTCCTTGTTAGATATTTCTCTAATTCTTTTTTCCTCAACAACACTAATGTGATTTATGATATAGGTATTTATTAAGTGCAAATGAAATAGCTAACAACCGCCTATCCCTTTCTATGATAATAGCAACTATTCTGTAAAGTGCTGCCCAAACAGGCTTACTCTATTTCCCTCAATATTAGCATGGTTTAAAAAATTTACATAGCCCATTGTGAATGAAAAAGAAAACCATTTAAAACAAACTGTTCATCAATCAATTTACAATGAATTTTAAATAAGACAACAAAGACTACATCTTTTTTACTCATTCTTAATCAAGATCTCTTAAAAAAGCTGGATTTTATAGTTTCCCTTACCAACACTGCAAATAAATGACATCTTAACAAATTTAAACATCTTGAATGTAGCTAACTGTATCTAGTATTTCCTATGATTACATTAAACCAAATATATAATTATTAAACCTATTTCTAGACATTTCTAACATTTTCAAGCTTGAAATTGTCTTGTTCAATAGGGATTTTGTGTTTTTAATTTTTATTTTACATTTTCTACATTTATAGAAAAAAAATTATCTGCCAAAACAATAAGAACATATCAGGTTTTGAAATAAGTGCATTCAAAATTAATAAATAATCTTATAAAGAGAGCTCTAATGCTTTCACTTGCTTCGTGTAACTGTCATGAATTACTGGTGTCACAGGTTTAACGTGTACTTAAGGCCTTTCGTTTACATGATGGACTTTATACATTATTAAATCTAAATCACCCTAAAATAATTGACCTGATTAGATGTTCATAGGTCATATTTCTTGCAAGCCTTTTTGCATTTAATTACTACACCAGTCATCTTGAAACATTACAGTGTTTCTGTGTAAGCATGGAAAAAAAAGAGAAACCTCAAAAAACTGATAGAAACAATCTACTTTTATCAAATTAGATCATCCTGTCTGAACTGCCAGGAATTTGATCTGAAGCTTGAATTGCTGAATTCAGGATGTCTCACATTTAACGTAATCGTTGGAAATTAAATTATTATTGACCAAGATTTAAAAAGACCCTGGCCTCACAGGAGCAAGTTCAAGTTCAGCAAGTTCAGTTTATATCAAAGTAGTTCCTTAGATTGCAGTTATATATACAGTGCCCTCCACTAATATTGGCACCCTTGGTAAATATGAGCAAAGAAGGCTGTGAAAAATTGTCTTTATTGTTTAACCTTTTGATCTTTTATTCAAAATATTCACAAAAATACTGATCCATGCTTTCATTGATATCAAACATTGCAAACAAAACACGGGCTTATAAAAAAAAATCTTTGTTAAATATATGTGTGGTATAGAAGAATAATTTTAAGGGGGGGTGAAAAATAAAAAATTTAGAATAACCTGGATGCATAAGTGTGTACACCGCTAAACTAATATTTAGTTGAAACACCTTTAGGTTTTATCACATTCAATATTTTTGGGTAAGAGTTTGGCACCTCTTGATTTAGCAATATTTTGCTATTCTTTCTTGCAAAAGCATTCTAACTCTTTCAAATTGGCTGGGCATCTCCTGTGCACAGCCCTCTTCAGGTCACCCCACAGATTTATGATTGGATTTGGGTCTGGACTCTTGAACTTGAACTTGTTTTGGTGAAGCCATTCCTTTGTTGATTTGGATGTATGCTTTGGGTCACTGTGATGCTTAAAGGTGAAATTCCTTCTCATCTTAAATGTTTTAACAGAAACTTTAAGGTTCTGTGCCAAAATTGACTGGTATTTGGAGCTATTCATTATTTCCTTCACCCTGATTAAAGCCCCAGTTCCAGCTGAAGAAAAACAACCCCAAAGTATGATTCTGCCACCACCATGCTTATAAGCATTGCAGAAGTTATAAATGGTTCAGAGATGTATGCTTGCACTATGAGTTCATTCTTCAGTAAGCATACTGGTGAGAAAAGACAATGATGAATGGACTGTGGATCCTATGTAACAAGACTCATGAGAACACTCTCACATGCCCTTAATCAAATTTCAAGTGGTACGTTCAACCCTTACAAGTGTCAATTCCGACATTTATTGACATAGAAAATGAGCTCTAAGTCCAGGAGAATAGTATTTCATTTTCTTGACCTTCTAAACAAGGACAAAGAGTCACATAACAACACAAAGAACATTAGTAAGCTACGATTGTTTTCTTTAAAAACAACCTGCTAGCTATTCCCTCAGGCTGTTAGCAGATGTGACATCGGTGTACCTGCAAGCACACACAGATAGCATGTGAAACATGTGTGGATGATTATTTTTGCATTAACTGTAAGTTATATAGGAATAAGTCCACTGTTGACCATTAATCATCTCCTATGGGGATAGCATTTTGAGCAGTTTTGATGCCATTGCTATGTTAATTGTGTATGCTGTATCCTTTTGTTTGCAGAACCACAAGTGATAAACATCTCTGAGTGGATTTTGCAGTTTAAGCTGGTTGAATCACTCTGCAGTAAAATATTGACATCCTCGGCTTGTTCTAACTGGATACTACAGACTCAGTTTCGAGTAATATTAAGCCCTACATTGCATTTGGCAAAAAAATCCATGTGAGATCCATGTTTTCTATCCTTGAATTAAAAAATTATAACTGTATTGGTTTTGAGTAATATTTCATCACATTTAGCCACACTCACCACATTTGAAAATTTGCTGCCACTTCATTAAATCATTTGTCATAATTTTAACAGTAGCTGGCTAGCTAGATCTGCTAAACTCGTTCCCAGCAAATAAACAGTTTTATTTGTTAAGCTTTGTAAAGTTTATGTCACTCAGGCAGAAATAAGAGTATTTGTTTTCATTTTAATTTGTGGTAATTCATATCAATACTATTAACATTTTTGGCCATCTGAAAAATCATTTTGTTAAATAGCGAACTTAACCAACGTATGTTATCTTTTGTACAAATATTCCTATAAATAAACATTAGTTTGGGCTCGTTCTGTTGTATACGGAAAATCTGCAAAACATCTGAAATTGTCCAGATTGTTGACCATTTCTCTGAAATTTTGAACACTCCTGAAGCACACAACAATTACGTGCTATTAAGCTGTTATTTTCTATGTAAACAAAACTTTCTATGTAAATGGCTTCATTCATACAGACAGCACAAATCTGTTTCTTTTAAAATTTCTCAAGACAACATGGACATAAATCATCATGAATGATACCCAGAGGAGAAGAGTACACGGCTTGGAGCAATGAAGAGGTCTTCTTTCTTTGTTTAAAAACTCTGCTCAGAATACTGACATTTAAAAGCCATGTTAAAAAGATTACTAAACCTTGGAGTGTGATTATTGCCTTTGTTAAAAAGTACATTAATTCATTGTATTGCTGATACCTTTCTACTGACCTTTGCTTAAGTGCTGCCTAATAGCATTTGTTTAAGATCCAGCTCTCTCTGGTGTTTTTCCTGTTTCTTTGTTCCTGTTTGATCGCTTAGATATCTGAGCATTTAAGCATAAGTTCAACTGCTGCTCTGACCTCCTGTAACCTCTCTTAAACACTCCAGATTTTTTCATCAGCAATCTGTCTCACCTCATTCTTGAACTTAACACTTCAAAATGAACCAGGCTCGTGTACTGTCTCATGCACTTGTCTTCTGTACCGGCCTGATATTCATATAAAATTTATTCATGCCATGTTCTCATATCTTTAAAATCCTGAACACATCCGACATGATCAGTAGTTTCCTCAGCACTAATTGTGGACATGTCTCATGGGTCTTTTCCGTTCATGATGTAATTAACTTCTCTATAACCCTCCTTAAAACGATAAAGTTTTGTTTATTTTCACTACCTTTCAAGTGATTTGGACAAATTGATTGGCAAGTATTTAAATTTTTTAAAATATTTTTTAAATGGTAAAAAAAAATCACTCCCTACCTATCTTTAGTTACCCACACAAAGCTTAACTATGGAACTATGTGTCAGTGATATGTCATCTCCTTCAGAGATTTGTACACGGTCACAAATCAAACCTGTACTATACGTTTTAGATTTTTACTGAAAAGTAGACAGATCACAATTTAGACTTGTTGCTTTTTTGCTTTCTGTGTTATTGTTGCTGCCTTGTAGATAGAATGCTGCCTGTCAAATACCATGCGTTTATAGGCATATCAATCACAGAATTTTCACTTAAACTCAACTTCTGAGATGTGAGATTCTTGTTGTTGGGCAAAAAACACAACACATGCAAGGATGCAAGGATGACTTAGGGCTATGATACAGTATAAGCACTATATAGCCAAAACCCATAAGTGCTGCATCGTGTTTGTTTCGAAATCATTAATTACATAAAGGACATTTTGGGGGCAAGTTTGTGCTCCGATGAATGGATGGCCATACTCCTGAGTAGCTCTTGATTCATAGTTGAACGTGATTCACAAATGAATAGACATAGAACGTAGCTTGAAGCAAAGATTTCTGACCTTGGCTGAGGCGGTGTTATTGTGTTAAATGTGTTAAAAGCTATATTCGTTTGTGTACTTATAGATGACAGAGCACAAATCTGAAATAAACCAGTAGGCAATTTCATATTACTTTAATTATATAGTTAGTGCTGCATTGTAGGCTTCCAGGGTTATGATGAACCTGTAATAGTAAGAATGGTAGTGAAGTCTTAGCTCTGAATTATATATCAAATAAATCAAAACTTCGTTTTAGTTCAAAAGAATCGACTCACTAATATGATCTTCAGATCAGGCAGGATTTTCAACATCATCCTTTAATAATTCACTTAGATGATAAAATCAGGAACGCTCTCTAGCAGACATTATTCCTGAAAATGTCATTTAATGCCTGTGGCTGAACACCGTTCATTTCCTGATCCTCCTTTACAAACCGAACCGATTAGATGATGAATGCTTACATACAAGATTATAATTTCTCACATTTCTGAAGAAATAAAACGCTGCTTCAACAACGTGGAAAAATTCTAACAAAAAGCCTATTAACGAAAACTAGTCATTTGAAACGATTTAAGGTTATTAAAAAACAGAATATTATTAAACACTCCATAGTATTAATTTTAAAAATTGTGTTATTAATTTTCCAGTGCCGTTAATCTCACCTTTTCCCCAAGAATTCCAGAACATTTCCCATTTCGCCTCTTGTGCTGAAGGAAGTCGAAGTCTGATATATGTGTGCGTGCGTGCGTGCGTGTGTGTGTGTGCGCGCGCGTGGAGGATGTCTGTGTGTAAAAGAGGGAAGATGCGGGTGAAGCTGAAGTTCTCTCTCTCTCTCTCTCTCTCTCTCTCTCTCTACTCCTCCTCCTCCTCTTCCTAAAGCTAAACTAACGAGCTGTGTTTTTTGCTCAAGCGTTTAATTCAGTTGTTTATCTTTGTATATTAAAATAAATAAGATAGAAAATGGAAACACAATGTCACACACATGTTTGTCTTACTCTTCTTGTGAGGAGATTCCCCTTGATCTAATTATTAATGCAGTTTATGAAAGCTATGGCTACAACGACATGTTATTTATTTATCCATCTACCCATTTCCTGTAACGCTTATCCTACACAGGAGTCGCAGGGAGCCTGGATCCTATCCGAGGGAACTCGGGGAACAAGGCCGGGGACACCCTGGACGGGGTGCTAACTTGTCGCAGGGCACAATCGCACACACATTCACACCTTACGGACAATTTGGAAATGCCAATCAGCCTATAACGCGTGTCTTTGGACTGAGGGAGGAAACCACAATACCTGGAGGAAACACCCGAAGCACGGGGAGAACATGCAAACTTGCTCTAACAGGCAAGTGTGCTAACCACTAAGCCATCGTGACCCCACACCACCTCATTTGTTTGTTTGTTTGTTTGTTTGTTTGTTTAGAGGACCAGCCAAATGTCCCCACAAGGTCAAAACTGTGAGATATTTCTCTCCTTGTAGAGGCAAGTTCTTCTGACTGATCACCTTTATCCTATCCTCTCCTATCCTCTTCCAGGATAATAATGCCCCACATACAGGAAAAGAGGGCTCACTGAATGGTTTGATGGGTATGAAAATGATGTAAATCATACACTATGACCCTATCAGTCACAAGACAATTAGACAATGGGAGATTTTGGAGTGACGTGTTAGACGGCATTCTCTACCTCCATTGTCAAAGCACACGAGGGAATATTTTTTGTAACAATGCTGTTAATCCCTTCAGTACCGTACAGTACCTGGCAGTTTGCATGTCTTGCTTTTGATATAATGGGGTAAATCAACTTAATCTTTTAATCTCTTACAATCTCTGTCTATACTAGCACTCAACCAAAATGAGCATCATCAGTGATATGACTATGCATATAATGAAGTGTGTTGGATTAGGTTGCATTTCATTAAAAATCGAAAGCCGTGTCAGTTGTCTGCTTCTGCGAAAGCATGCATTAAAATAGGACTATCTGAGATTAGTGAGATATTCCTCAGAGTAGAGGAGGATGCAAGGTCTACAAGCTGTCTGTGTATATGACAAACATAGACTTCAGTGAATTGAGTTCAAACACATGCAAGAATAAATGGGACATCAAGAATTCCAGTGAATAAAGAATGAGCGTGTTTGCACATTTCTACTTTACAACATTAAAGGGATCCCTAAAGCTCATATGCTCCCATTAAAATCTCTGTACTGCTTATAGTGTTCAGAAACCACCTTCAAGTTCCATGAGTGTAATGAATTGTTTGAAAACTTTTCTGGACAACACAATAGATGTATTCAAGCATCTTCAGTAAGCGCTTTATCTTTGTCATTGTCATAGTGGATCTGGAGCATATCCTACACGGCAGGAGAATTCACCACAGACTTGATGCTAGTCTATGGCAGGGCACCATGCACACATACATTCACACTTAGGTGTAATTTAGTTTAGTCAAAACCAGAGAACCCAGAGAAAACCCAAGTAACAGTAGCCTAAGTTCAGGATTGTATCAGAGACAGCAGTTCTACCCTCTGTGCTATCATGCCATCTGACAAAGCAATATAGATTATTAATATAATATGTTCAAGATTTTGTCGCCTTTGTCACTAAGGACATTGTGTACATACATTTCACAAATACAAGGAAGGACAACCATGTCAGTGTTTGTCAATGTTTTAGCTGCTTTTGCCATTCTTTTGCCATTCGCCATTTTGTTTGTCAGTGTTTTGCTGCTTTCCCCATTCACATTAATTGAAATATACTGCCTAGGCTATACTGTTTATTAAAACAGTATGTTTTCTTCTGACATCTCTTCTGACATCTCTACCAAATATGTTCAATATATTTTAATACACACAATTAGTCCACCAATACCTGGCATGTATACTTTTCAAACCTCCTCTTAAATCTCCTGAATAAAAAACGGACTGCTTTCTTTTCAACCTGGCTTCAACCTCTTTTAGGTGTCACAGACAGGAAGATATTACAGTAGGTAAAAGTGATGTCAAGTACTCGCTTTGATTATTGTGATCTAAGAAATCAATGATCTAGTTCACATCATATTTTGTAATGACATGGCACAAAACACGCAGTGCAATGCGCAGTGCACTGAAATGCATCACTTATAGCGGTTTGATAATACCGCACTGATGCAGCAAAGGAGCAAATTAAAGTTGAGATGTACACCGATAACATAAAAACCTATTATATTATAGTAATAACATAAAAACCACTGACAGGTGAAGTAAATAACATTGATTATCTCATTACAGTGGCACCTGTCGAGAGAGGTGGGATATATAAGGCAGCAAGTGAACACTCAGTTCTCAAAGTTGTTGTGCTGGAAGCAGGAAAAATGGGCATAAGGATCTGAGCGACTTGGACATGAGTCAAATTGTGATGGCCAGGTGACTGGATCAGAGCATCTCCAAAACGGCAGGTCTTGTGGTGTTCTCCTGTATGCAGTGGTTAGTACCTACCAAAAGTGGCCCAAGGAAGGACAACTGGTAAATCTGCGACAGTGTCATGGGCACCCAAGGCTCACTGATGTGCGTGGGAAGCGAAGGCTAGACTGTCTGGTCCGATCCTTAGAATAGCTACACTGTTAGCCCAGATTTAATATCTAATTAACAATTTAATTACAACATACTTAAATTATTTAAGTTTGAGTGCATTACTATAAAAATTTAAGTAGATTCTACTCATTTGTAGACATATTTAAATGTGTGAATAACTTTAACTTAAATGGATTAAAATGATTTTGTTCTTGTCCTGACCACGCCTCCCGATTCATTAGCTGTTGCAGAGTCACGAGACGCCATTTTCTCGTGGTTGCAAGTGAATTCGAGGAGCTGAGTGGTGCTGGTGAGGGGTTAGAAAGTATGTTTTAGCCAGTTTTTATTGTTT
Organism: Ictalurus punctatus; assembly: GCF_001660625.3. Classification (NCBI taxonomy): domain Eukaryota; kingdom Metazoa; phylum Chordata; class Actinopteri; order Siluriformes; family Ictaluridae; genus Ictalurus; species Ictalurus punctatus. The sequence continues at coordinate 6,176,546 of NC_030418.2, read as the reverse complement.
CTATTTTCCACTGAGAGGCTGTTTATGAGTAATGAAAAATATAGTTAGAAACAACTTTGGACGTTTTCTGCCACTTGAACTTGAACCAGGCGAGTTCAGGGGACATTTTTTCGTCTGTTAATTATTTATTTATTTTTGGTTTCTTTTTTCATCAAGGGACTGCTTGTGAGCATTGAAAGCATTGATTTAGCTTAACATTAGAAACCACGTTTTATTTTGACCTTTGGCCATTGATTTAAATAGAATGAGTTGATGAAATGTTTAAATGCAAAAATGGACCTATGCCCTCTAACGATAAACTATCTTGTTCTATTGTGTTGCAGGTGGCAGCCTGCAACACATGCTTTGGAAGTGTAAGTATCGCCCTTGTAACTGTGAAAAGAGATCACAGCTATTTAAACATTATAGACTCAAACATGGAATTTATGCAAGAATGGAGCCATTTCCTTATTTACATAAGGAATGTCTGTGTACATTTAAAACACTCAGTGCACTACAAGTACACTTATCCCACTTTCAGACCAAAAAGTCTGATCAAAAGCCAAGTGTAGATGTACCAGTTAAGTTTTGCTGTCTGTCCTGTGGGGTTGCTGAGTATTGTTCTGAGGCTGATTACTTTATTCACCGGCATACTGCATATTTAAAAGTAAACCATAAAGTCAGGCGTCCTTATAAAGACTGTTTGCTGAGTATTGTTCTGAGGCTGATTACTTTATTCACCGGCATACTGCATATTTAAAAGTAAACCATAAAGTCAGGCATCCTTATAAAGACTGTAACTTGGAAAGCTGTGTATACTCCACTTTCAAAGCACACAAGAGTAAAGTACACAAGGAACAGAACTGGAAGAGGTTCAAGTCAGAAATTATCGGTCATGATTGTATAAGCCATGACAGTGATGCTGGACAAGAGCAAATATCCCATTCTGATGATATGGAGGAGTTAGAAGAGCTGAATGAAGAAGCCAGTGAGAATGATCTTCATGATTTAGTAAAACAGAGTCAGGGCTGTGCGAAAGAAATATGCTGACATGGACGAAACAGTTGTGAGAGAGGTTACAAGTGCCGTGTCAGAAAGTAACATGATGACTTCTTGTGCCAAAGATGGACCCTTAGGAACTGATAAAAGGAGAGCAGCCTATGTATGCAGAGAGTTTCCACTGGTAAACCCCATAGAATATGCTGTAGAAAAAGGCCAAAAAACAGTTGCATATGTCCCCATTCTTCCCATGCTCCAGAGGTTGCTTACCAAAACTGACGTGTTAAACAGAACTATGTCAGAAAAAGTCCATGCGCTACAGGAATACCGGTCGTATGTAGATGGGCAGTACGTTAATGAAAACCCTCTTCCTACAAGGGATGAGTTCACAATTGCTCTTGGCCTTTACATTGATGACTTTGAAATCGCCAATCCTCTAGGAACATCAAAGCTGAAACATAAAATGTGTAACGTATACTGGGTCATTGCCAACATATCTACAAAATATAGGTCAACCCTCAACTCAATCCAGCTTGCCCTACTATGCAATACATCCACAGTCAAAATGTGTGGTTATTCAAAAGTTCTACAACATCTTATCTATGATCTAAAGTCATTTGATCAAAATGGGGTTTACCTTGAGAAACTAGGTACCATTGTCAGAAGCACAGCCTTATTTGTTGCTGCTGATAATCAAGGTGCCCTCTCCCTTGCAGGATTCCTGGAGAGCTTCTCTGTTGAAAATTCTGCAGATTCTGTTTGGCAAGCAGTAGTGACGTTCAGTAACAAGAGGTATGTTCTGGTTTCTTTCAGCTCAGGGACAAAGACTCCCATGATAAGCAGGTGCAGGAAGTGAGAGAGAACCCAGGATTGAGTCAGATTTATGGCATGAAAGAAGCCTGTCCTTTAACAGAATCTCGATCACATCCACTGTGTGTGTGTATGTGTGTGTGAGTGTGTTTGTGAATGTGTGTGTGAGTGTGTGTGTGTGTATATGTGTATATATAAATATATATATATATATATATATATATATATATATATATATATATATATATATATATATATATATATATATATATATATATATAAAATTAGCTACAATTAAAAAGAATAACATGTTTACAGACAAGTTTCCTCATACTGATAGATCACAAGGTCTTGTGGAGTCCATGCCTTGATGGGTTAGAGCTGATTTGCTGGCTCAAAGGGGACCCACAAAATATTTAGGCAGGCAGTTTTAATTTGAAAAAGACAGTCAGAAAAGCAAGCGAAGTAAAAAGCTGGAAAACATTTTAAATTTTGACATCTCTGTTTTAAGAAGACAAATATATTTTACCAAGTGGCATGGAAATTGCCTTATACTTTCCACCCTTGCTTTGGCTGTCTGCCTCAAAAGATCAGGAACTGTGGGAGGGGCATGGGAGCACAGAGACCTGGGGCTCATACGTACATAAGGGCAATCAGACTTGAGTGCAGAAGCTCCTTTTGATGCTGTACAGGAGTAGGTGGAGTTCTGGGGGTGGGTAAAATGGTGCAGTGTTCCATAGTCTGAGAACACAAACATGCGGTCATTGGTCAGCTGGATGGCTTCAGCCAGAGTGTGGTGTTGGTGGCACTGGACCCATCTGAGGTAGTGTATAGAAGTCTCTGCAGCACCACCCATTATCTTCAAATGCTTTCTATTAGTCTTCACAAGTACTCATTCACACATTTCCTTCTTTTTTTTTTAAATAACCACTAAACACATTTTGTAAGGTTGTAAATCTTTTTACGGAAAACAACACATTTAGCTTTCACACTTCGTATAACCTTTCGGCTGAATCATTGTTTCATTTAGGCAAGATTGTTGAGCAGTGCATTAGTTTTTTCAATCGATATTTTCTAAATCCTGTCCCATGCACTGTGATTTACCAACAAGCACTTTTCCATTAATTATTGGTTGCTTGCGGTGAGGACAGTGACTGTATGTTCTCTTTGCCTAATGCCTGCGGGGTATTGTAATGCAATGTTTATTAATGTGAGCACAATAATGATTAAAAAAATTGTATTGTAATTTCTGCTATGGCTGAGACTATGAGATATTAATTATCACTCAGAGAGAATTACAAAATGTATCAAAATACATGAAATACACAAATGTTTTCTGTTAGGATGTCTCGATGGCTGTTTAGAGATGCCACATACTTCCTTGTAAATATATAATTCCAGTCATGCCGGTCCTGATTCATGTTAAGCCTGCAGGTTAAACAACTGATTTTATTGTCATCACAGTCTCTTTAATCTCAGTAAGCCTGCATGTCACAGCCATAAGCAGATGCGTTGGAGAAGGACTGCTGTTTGCATCATTGCTTGAAATAATGGCTATAGAAAAGAGAGAGCAAATCTGACCCACAACATTTGAACACATTCTATACTTCAATAGTGATTTAATCTTAACAGCTGCTAAAGCACACTATTTAACAGTTGTTAACTTTGAATCATATGAGTTAATAGGAATTTGCGATGCGGACACGGTGATCAACATTTCCGGTATTAAATAAATCTGCTCTTCCCAAACTAATTGAAATTTGACATATTAAAACATTTCTACAACAATTTGAGGCTCAAATGACATTCAGTCTCATACAGCTAAAACATCTGGTATGTTTGAGTGTAAAATATTGTGTTCTGTAATAAGTATTATTTCCATTTTATTTTACTGAGTTCTGATAAATAGAACAGTTAAATAGTTCTTGGTAATGCAAATGTGGACCCTACTGTATGAAATTATATCCACTGTCCACTTTATTAGGAATACCTGTATTCTTGCCCATCTATGCAGTTATTTTGAGAGGTTCAGGTAATGTTCACATTAAAAATCAAAATGGGGAATCTCAGTGATGTATTTTTTTTTTTCCAGAAAATTTCAGTAACTGCTGAACACCTGGTATTTTCGGGCACAATGGCCTCTGGAGTTTATACAGAAAGGTGAAAAAAAACCTGTTGTTTTTTGAGAGAGGTCAGAAGAGAACAGCCAGACTGCTTCAAGCTGTCAGGAAGGCTATTGTATCTCAAATAACCACTCTTTACAACCGTGGTGAGCAGAAATGCATCTCAGAATGCACAGCTCGTTAAACCTTTAGGTTGACGATTACAACAGAAGAAGAACCCTTCAGGTTCCACAGCTGTCAGACAAGAATAGGAATCTGAGGCTACAGTGTGCTCAGACTCACTACAATTTGACAGATTGGGAAAAAGACCAGGTGATGTTTTTCCAAATTTCAACTGTACAGTTTCGATGAATCTCTAGCCATGATAGAGTCAGATTCCTGGTTTTGGCTGACAGGAGTGGATCCTGATAACTGCATGAATGTGCAAGTGTACAGGTGTCTCTAATAAAGTGGACAGTAAGTGTAATGTCATCATTTCATGGTTCAGACTTATTTTAGTACCATAACCATTTATGTACCATAACAAAAGTTTATTAAAATAAATAAATAAATAAATAAATAAAAGACAAAAATAAAGCTTGCACTGAAAATGGTGAACAGACGGCCGTGTTTTACATTTGAGAGATGAACATCTTTGACAGTTAAATTGATACATGCTTGAAACACCAAATGGACGGTGGACATTATCCTTGAATTAGTTATATTGGTTTGGGGGGGGGGGGGGGGGGGTGTTGACAGTGTGTATCAATTTCATGTTATAATTCTAGTCACAGGTGGCACTATTGGCACTTAGCACAGCTACTTAGCAATAACAGGGGCTGTAAGTAAAAGGTTATTATATTTATATTCTGCCTTTGTTGCAAAAAAAAAAAAAGCTTACATTCATTTTCAAGATATTATATTCTACTGCATTAATTCAGGGTCTATATGGCAAAAAAAAAATATCTGCAGCTTCATGAATTACAATGAAGGTTGGGAAGTGTGGAGAGAGAGAGAGAGAGAGAGAGAGAGAGAGAGAGAGAGAGAGAGAGAGAGAGAGAGAGAGAGAGAGAGAATATGCAGGTAAAACAAGCAGAGGCTTTTAAGGTTACAATTCTCTATTATAGGTCAACATGTAAGCTGGTTTTATGGGTTGGAGAGTGAATGGGATGAAATGCAGAAACAGACACTCCTGAACTATCATCAAATGGATATAACTGTGTGTGCAGAATTCAGGCTGATAATGTGTACTGGGCTTTTCTATGCCTGAAACCTCCAGCAAACTCACATGTTCATTATTCACCCACTGCCAAAACATATTCAGACCATTGTTGTACTTAAAAAAAAGCAACTGTCATGCAAAAATTCCTTCCATCTCTATGAACCCTAGAATGTGCACAAATCCTACATCCTTGCTTTGTTCCTCTATAGTCAGCAGTAATTGTGTTCAGTCTGAAAGAGCACAGCCTCCTTAAAGCAACGGACAAGTACGTCCGCTGCAGGTTTTAAACGAGGCATTCGAGGCATGCCGTGGCCTGATGGTGATACGTGATGACAGAGAGTAGCCGCACACTCTCTGCTCTGGGCTTGTTGGCAGCCTCAAAGCCCTGTTTGTGATTACTCACTCGCGCACTAGCTCTCACCTGAGCACAGCCTGAGGCTTCAGATCCATCTGGGTAAATAAGGCCGGCACTTACGAGGGCAAGAGCAGGAGTGTATCACTATCGTTTCACAAGCTCACACTCATTTTTGATATACTTAGACTGGATGACCTTTAGTGAGTGTGCAGTGTGTTGCAGAGGTAACAAAGTGATTTTTTTTATGTGTGTAATAGATATATGATAGTAAAAGGATCTCTCACTGTTTGGGGAGCCACTTTATGAGTCCACATGCTGTATGAAGAGAGCAATGGACTAGCATAAAGGGAGAGATCACTGCCTTGTGGGGCTTGTCTGCAGTTTGGTTTTGGTGCAGTTGACATTAAATCATTAAATATTTGTGTAAACATACCTGCTGTTGTATCTAATTCCTTCATATACTTAATGAGTTGTTTTTTTTTTTGCTTGCATCACAGTTAATAATTGCAAGCAGAGGGACCTTAGTAAAAACTTTGAGGCTGGCCTTCGTCTATCAGTATGAGCATACAAGCTTTCTGTCCAACGCCTGGAGAATTTTCTAGATCATTCGGGGCTTTTCTGTTTACATTGTTAAGCTCATCAGTGTGAAAGTGTGTATTTGACGTGTAGAGCCGAGCGGAAAACAAGGCAGATTCACAATGGTTTGCTTGACACAGCAAAGTCTGTCCTCACATTCCTGTTGCTTTTGCATAATCAACAATGCAAGTGCCTTTGCTGGCTGCTGCTACAGTGGCACCAGGATCCAACTGGAAGCCTCTAAACATTACATGGTGTGACAACAAGAGCTTGAAAACATTTCCTGTTGCTCTTTCGCAGCATGGCCAGTACGGTATGAGCCGTCAGAGGGTGAGCATCCCAGTTTTCACTTACTAAAACGTTATCACTGGGACACTGGGAGGAGGAGAAGACCACCAAGCATGTTCAAGACCAGCTACCGGCGCGAAGTGCGCAAGGAAAAATATGAGCACTCTGATGTATTTGAGGATCAAGGCGAAGCGGGGTCCGAAGGCCCTTTCGGCAGTTCCAGCGGGGTACCTGGCTTGGAGAGCCTGCAGGAGCTGAACAGCCGTTTTACCCGCTACATCAACAGGGCCCGTGTGCTGGAACAGCGCAATGCAGTTTTCCGCAAGCAGCTGGAGACGCTGCAGCACATGGAAGAGGCGGCCGGGCTCGAGGAGGTCTTCAGTGAGCAGATCAGCACAAACCAAGAGCGTATCCGTGAGCTTCAGGCTGAGCGCGCCAAGCTGGAGAGAGAACTCAAGGATGCCGAGCGCCTGCTGGAAGAGTTTAGTGACAGGTTAGCTCCAACATCCCTAATACTAAACAACAGATGTCCAGGTCATCTCCTTTGATTTTATTAGATCCCACAGTATTATCATCTGTTACCATAACATTATATATATATATATATATATATATATATATATATATATATACACATACATACATACATACATACATACATACATACATACATATGTGTGTGTGTGTGTGTGTATATACATTATATGACACTTACAGCCAGGCTCATAAGTATTTGGACAGTGACACAGTTTTTGTAAGTTTGCCTCTGTACACCACCACAATGGATTTTAAATGGAGCAATCAATGTATGATTGAAATGTAAACTTTCAGCTTTAATTCAAGGGATTTAACAAAAATATTGCATTAACCGTCCCTCCTTTTACACAGGCTCAAATTTAATCGGACGATTGACTGATAAGCAATTCTGTGACCAGGTGCTGCCTGTTTCCTCATTATTTCATGACAAATTAAGGAGATTAAAGGTCTAGAGTTGATTCCAAGTGTTGAATTTGCATTTGGTAGCTGTTCATGGAAATTCAGTCCAAAAAGGTGTTGATGCAAGTGAAGGAAGCCATCATTAGGCTGAAAAAATAAAACAGACCTATCTGAGAGATAGCAGAAACTTTAGGAGTGGTCAAATCAACAATTTGTTACATTCTTAAAAAGAAGGAATGCACTGGCGAGCTCAGCAACAGCAAAAGGAAGACAACTAAAGTGGATGAATGCAGAATTTGTTCCTTTGTGAAGAAAAACCCCTTCACAACATTTAGCCAAGTCAAGAACACTCTGGAGGAGGCAGGCGTATCATTGTCAAAGGCTACAATCAAGAGACACCTTCATGAATATAAATAATGACGGTTTACCTCAAGATGCAAACCACTAATAACACAGAAAGAACAGTAAGGCCAGATTAGAAAAAAGAATGCCTGACAAGTTCTGATGCAAGCATATGGAGAGGGATAGGAAGTGTTCCAAAGCATACCACATCATCTGTCAAATATGTGGAGGTAGTGTTATGGCATGGGCGTGTTTGGCTGCCAATGGAACTGGGTCACTGGTGTTTATTGATGATGTGACTGCTGATAGAAGTAGCAGCATGAATTCTGAAGTGTATAGAGTTATACTTTCTGCTCAGATTCAGCCAAATGCTGCAAAACTGATAGGACGGCTCTTCACAGTACAGATGGATAATGACACATGCCGTGAAAGCAGCCCAAGGGACTCTACAAAAAATGGCTGTAATTCCTGAACAGTTAATGCAATATTTTTGTTAAACCCGTTGAATTAAAGCCTACGAATGAAAATCTACACTTCAAGCACATCTTCAATGCTTCATTTCAATTCCACTGTGGTGGTGTACAGAGGCAAAATTATAAAAATTGTGTCACTGTCCAAATACTTATGGACCTGATTGTATTTTGTAGTATGTCCTGGATAGATATAGCCATGAAAGCTATTAACTCACTTCAGCCCGTAGAAGATTGCGGTTGGGAATATTTGTCTTTTATTCAATTTTATCTGGACATCTGTGATAGATTTCACACACAAGTTGCAAAAACAAAATTTCAATGTCTGTGTGTTCATTTATGTTAAGTTTGTTAAGAACTACCATCTAATGCTATCTAACATCAGTACACACATATAGAAATTCACGGGGTAGGCTGAAAGCAGGGTTTTAAACAACTTGACTCATCCACAGATACAGAAACGAATGTGAATATCAAGACCAACTCCGAGGGACTCTGGAGCAGCTCAATAAGGTACAAGAACGCCAGAATAACTTTGTTTGATGTTCCACAAAAGCCTACCTAATTATGGATAATTCCTTTGGAAATGTCAGCTACTCTAGAATATATTTAACCATGAAATTAAAAAAGGCATGGCTAACAGCAACCAGAATTAGTGAGAACCCTCACAATGTTTTGCTGATAACAGAAATCTGCTTAATTGTCCCATCTTCTAAAAGCCAAATGTCAAGCGTAACTGAGGAAAAAATGAGATCTTACATAATTTATTCACCCAGACAGAGCAAAGGTGTCCCAGTCTCACACACACACACACACCCACACACCTCTCCAGTCTTAGATGAACAGTTTTTCTTCCTGAGAAATTATGGCTTCAAGGTTGTCTGATTTTTCATCTATCAAATCTATAGGAGGCAGACGCTGCACTTCTGAGGAACCTGGAGTATCAGATTGAGTCTCAGTTCCTGCAGGATGACATAAGCGCCACAAAGGAGAGACATAAAAAGGTAATGAGAGTGCATGCCCAGCTTGTTCACTTTGTCTATGAAGTTTTGGAGTCAGATCTCTAGCAGCGGAAAGTCAAGGTGACTGGTGAAGTCAGTCATCAAATGATGAAGGAGAAAAGTCTTCGTAGTGGATTTATGTAAGGCCTGATTTATTTTAACTGCAAAGGGTTTGGACAATAATTCTAAACATATCAAATTCCACAGTTTTACTATGCAAAGTGAGTTTAGTCTAACAGCTGGTTCTGTTTCTGTCTGTTACTTGATGTGTAATGCACAACATCACTAATATATTATGGAAAACCTGACCCAGGATCAGTCGTCATGTGTATTCAGTGAAATGAACATAGCCAACAGCAGCACATATACAAATATATGTATTAAAATAGGAGCCCGTGCTGCACATCACAAACCGTGTTATAATTAACCTCTCACCACTGCACAGCGGAAATGAATTTCTTCCATGTTAACAATGTATTTATTTTCTAATCATGTCCTATTGTTCAGAGTGTCAGGTCGAGGGGTGAGAGTTTCAGTAAACTGCATTGTTTCTGCAGAGGTGAGGAAGGTCACTGAGAGGTGTGCTGAGCTGGTCTTTCTGTGAGGAAAATAATAAAAGTCTTGCACCCTCCAAGTGCGATTTAAAATAAGATAAATATTAATAAATAATAGCACAATCAGCCGACAAGATCCATCGCGACATATTGAATGTGAACGTGTAATTATGTATAATTAACACAGCTGTAAATGAGAGCTTTGGTGAGAATAAACGATCTGAATTTTCACCAAACCAAGCACTAAATTACACCTTCAAACTGACCTGAATTGCTTGACCTGGCATTAAACACAGAAATGGATTTTTAAATTCCTAAGAAATCATCCAAATGTACCTATTGAGATTAATTGAGGCACCTCATTTTGTAAACATTATGTAAAATGAAACTAAAAATCGATGAAAACGTAATAACTATTGCATTTGGATGTAGGCCATGGTTAGCATACTGACATAATGATAATTCGTTTCATTTGAACAGTGTTGTTTTATTGACTCCATACTAGAGATTAGCAGGGTGTACACACACACACATACACACATACACACGCTGTCTGTAAATCATCCCAATTGCCAGTGAATTCGACTTCTCACCATCCTTTTAAAACCATATTCTCCTCATCTTTTGTCCTTCGCAGAATCTTGCCGAGATACAGACATACTTGAACATCCTCCACCAGCTCAACCAGACTGTTGTTTTAATGTCCAGTGTGTCAATGGGGATTTCAGAGGTAAGGTGACTTTGTGGTATGATAGTGCCACAGCTGGGGAAAGAGAGGAGTGTATCACTGTCAGCCAGAATCAGAAGGAGATGAGTGGAGAGAGAGAGTGAGAGAGAGAGAGGGAGAAAGAGAGAGATGCACTTTATCACAGAAAGACTCATTAATTTAAATTTGAGCCAGATTCTCAGTTCACACCTAGTCAATAATGATGATACAGTTATTAGATGTAATTATGGCCTGGTTAATTAGTTATTATGGCTATTACTATGCCGTATATACTCAGGGAGGCGTGATGACAAATCGCGTGGTGTTGCCGCCTCACAGCTCCAGGGTCTTCGGTTCTCCTGTTTCCAAGTGTACCTGGGATAGGATAGACAATTGGAAAATCAATTGTTCTTGGCTGGCAGGACTGGAACCCGACATGGTCTTCTGCTGTTGTAGCCCATCCGCCTCAAGGTTCAAGGGTTCGTGCGTTCGAAGATGCTTTTCTGCTCACCACAGTGGTTATTTCATTTACTGTAGCCTTGCTGTCAGCTCGAATCAGATCAACTGCCACATCATTAGTTTATTGCATGAACGTGCAGTTATAGCCTACAAGTGTTCCTAATAAAGTGGACGGTGAGCGTCTACTACAGTAATTATCTTGGTATCAATACATTGTCTTTCGCTTTGTACTTATATCACTTTTCCTTTTGTCTCGTTCTCTTTTCTGGCTCTGTGCCTCTCTCGCAGGAGCAGGAGAAGCTGATAAGTCAGAGGAGAATTCCTGCTTTGAGCACTCAGTTAGAGGAGTATAAGAGTGCTCTCTGTCAGCTGCAGGCACAAAAGCACAAGCTGCAAACTGAGGTAGGTCACCATGGAGACGGTGAAGCGGGGTGACATTTGGTCACCCTCATTAGTCATGTTGCTGTCCAAATAATGCACATATGTCCAATTAAATCTCGGCTTATTATTTATCTTCAAGCACATTTCTCATTAACTACTATAAAGTAAACTACATGAAAAGTTTATAAGTGCAAGAGTGAGAAATCAAATGCTAGACACATCAACCAGTCCTGGGAGTGTTTAGAGGTTAACTTCCATAAAGATAACAAATACGAAAATCAACATTTATGGTTTGTAGACAAATCAATGTGCGGTGTAGAGGGAGTCATTAATGCCTCACAGCTCCAGAGTCCCGAGTTTGATCCTGAGCTCTTCTTACTGTCTGCGTGGAGTTTCTGTTCATGTTCTCCCCATGCCCATGTGGGTTTCCTCCTGCTTCTTCAGTTTCCTCCCATATCCTAAAAACATGCCAGTAGGTGCATTGGCTAAGGTAAATTGCCCCTAGATGTGAATGTGTGTGCGCATAGTGCACTGTAATAGTTTGGCAACCTACCCAGGGTATATTCCCTGCTTGGGTCCAGTGTTCCTGGGATAGGTGCAGGATCCACTGTGATTAAGACCAGAATTGTGCAGTTAAATCATGGCTGTGGCTCAGGTGGTAGAGCAGGTTGTCCACTAATTGTAGGGTTGGTTCGATTCCCAGCCCACATGACTCCACGTATCGAAGTGTCCTTGGGCAAGACACTGAACCCCAAGTTGCTCCCGACGGCAAGTTAGCACCTTGCATGGCAGCTCTGCTACCACTGGTGTGTGAGTGTGTGTGTGAATGGATGACACAGTGTAAAGCACTTTGGAACGACTAAGGTTAAAAAAGTACTATATAAGTGCAGACCATTTACCAGTTACTAAAATTAATTGAGACAAACCAGTAGTGTGTAACTTCCCATCTACGTATATCTTATGTATGATTTTATATATATATATATATATATATATATATATATATATATATATATATATATATATATATATATATATATATATATATATATACAAGCAGTATAAAAAAACACATTTATGATTCACAACTATTAATTCAGTAAAAGCACTGCCAACACAATTATCACAATTCTTTTTTTCTTTTCTTTTCTTTTTAATCAATTTTGTCCTCAATTGAGTATAAAATGTTTTGGGAATATTACATATATGTAACATATTAAATGTATCAAAATTAAATATAATTAATTAGTTGATCTATTTTTATTTGATACAATGGCATTAATTGCAGTGCCTAATGTCTCTTAATTATTCGTGGTTTGAAGGTGAACTGGGGGGGAAAAAACACTTCAGCAATCAAATCCATATACACAGCCACAAGGTGGCGGTAGAATGTCAACTATTGTTTGCATTAAAAAAAAAAATCAAAATAAAGCCAAACACGTGAAAACGTCTCAGAATCGCCAAACATAAAATTAATGTGTGTGTGTGTGTGTGTGTGTGTGTGTGTGTGTGTGTGTGTGTGTGTGTGTCATGCAAGAAACTCTAATCTCTCACACCAATAATCTACTTTGCCTGTATTTCTTGTATCACTAATTATTAATGTCTTTAGTCTCTGTGAACTACTAGCTACAGGGGTGTCCAATCTGATCCAGAAATGGCTGGTGTGGGTGCGGTTTTCATTCCAACCAAGCAATACCCACACCTGATTCCACCTGTTTTAATCAGTTGATCTTGGCTTTCAATAGACTCAGGTGTGGCTTCTGCTTGGTTGGAATGAAAACCTGCACCCACACAGGCCCTTTCTGGATAAGATTGGACACCCCTGTACTAGCCAACACCATTTTACTCCTTACATCTCATTTGGACATTTGATGGCAGAATGGAACAAAGAAACATAACGTCCGCTACATCTTTCCATCTCGCAGACCTCAGCACTGGAGCAGGCCATCAAGATCACACAGGAGAGTTATGATGAAGAGATCCAACTGTATAATGAGCAAATCGAATCGCTCAGAAAGGGCATTGAGGAGGCTGAGTGCTTGCTGGAGAAATACACCAACGAGTGCAGACAGCTGGCGGTGTACCAGACCTCACTGGAGAGCGAGCTGGAGAGATACAAGAGGATCATTGAGAATGAAGACAGCAGGTTATATGATTGTGGATATTTTGGAATCAAACTTTATTAGATGCTTGCTAAATGTGTCTCCATGATCCTAGCTTAGGAGACGTAGCCACAGGGTGGCAGTACACTCTCAGGAACCCAACTAAACTGTTGTTTCTATGACAATCTTTAATATTAAGAAGTCAAATCTTTCTCAAATTTGACTCAAACATAAAAGCAGGAAAGTTGTATTTATTTGATTATCCCTATAACTTTCTCATGTGTGTACATGCCATAAATATTAGAATTTTTATTAGTGTTTTGAAAATTTTTATGTGCATTATACAGGGGTTTTTCAAATTTATTTGTATTTATGACTGCATTGTGTTTCACACTACAACACATTTTGAAACAGGTATCCCTGATGCTCAGCCTTGTTGTGATCACACTTGTTTCACTCTATTTCACAGACTGAATTCAGCTATAATTGGAAGCCCCATTAGTCTGCTCACCGCCAATTACAGATCACACACTCACAGCCCCACCATGACCAGCCGAGGGAAAGGTGACGGAGGAGGAGGGTGATGTGGAGGGAGGAAGGGAGGGGTACAGAGACCTGTGTGTCGGGGCCATTCGGGCTATTTTTAATCTTATTAACCTGGAACAAATGGCCTCGTAGATATAAAATTCATGTATAGATATAAAATTCATGTCAGTGTAAATTTATTGGGCTGGTTTATATTCAGTGGGGGAGATTTTAATCCAGAATTGGGTTATCCAGCCTTGCAACATTGCAAGTGGCAGCAAAGAGCCTAGAACTGCCAGGTGTATAATAATGATCATGTTCTTTCAGTCATTTCAACTATTAAATAGCCTCTAATCTAAAATGCATGATAATTTTAACATTTTGATAGCTCGGTAATTAAAATATTTCCATTTGAGAGTGGTACATTTAGTGTGCTGCTGATTTAGAACTGGTCTGATTGGTCAAGTCAACCAGTCAGAAATGCATTATGGGCTGTTTTTGTAGATATGATTGGATTATAGGATGGAATAATCTAAGTGTTGCTACATTGTAAACATTTCTGCAAATTTACAGCATTATAGTAATTCATGGCACAAAATAGGGTTTTATAATTGTATAGGATTTTACTGTAAACGAACGAGCAGTTCGAGCAGTGTATTGGTTTACAGTCACATACCTGAAAATGCAATGCACTGTGGGATATCTAACCTTCCACTGCTCAGCTGCATCCTTCCTCAGTTGTACAGTTGCTTTGGATGAAAGCATTAGCCAAATGTAATGTAAATATAATTATGGTACTGTAATTTTTTTATTATTATTTTATTATTATTTTATTTTTATTTTTTACAGTAAATGCACTCTGCTATCGGTAAATTATGCCAAAATTATCTGGAAAACTTGGAATATATTTTAGGAAACATACAGTGATTTACTGTATAAAAAAAACCCCCCAACAACAACAAAAAACAAAGTGTGTTCCTGCCAGTAAATTTGACAAATTGAACAAAACAGGTGCACATATATGTCTGTATATAAATATAATACACAATATTGTCTGCTTCACGGCTGTATTTTGGATATATAATAGTTTAGACTTAAACGCAATACATTTTAGGTGTCTGCACAAAAAGAGCAACACAAATATAATCCTTTATTGACGTATGTGACTGGTGCATACATAGTTGACTCCCTTTTCAAAAAGCTAGGGTTAGGGTTAGGGAGTTACAAAAAAAAATATTTAATAGACGGAAATTTCATTTTCAACTTATTTATTCTGACAATATTCCTTTATTTACTAGTCCAATTACACAGACACCTAAAAGCAAGTACATTATTTCATGTATTTCAGGCATTTTGAGCTCCATTCCTTGTACTGGGGCACTGGGTTCTCCTAGCACGCTACTCCTAGCCCGGCAACCCCCTTCCTTACATCCCAGATTATGGATTAGTCGATTCCCATATTATTCTTTTCCATTTCTGTCTGTCTTTGTTCTTTGGGAGGAAGCTGGATCAGTGCTCGGCATCTGCTAGCAATGATGCATGATCCTGACCTTTCCAACAAACTCTTCTGGCACAACACTGTGCATGTGTGAATCGTTTGACTAATTGCTGTGTGCTCAAAACAACACTCGAGTGATTCATTTAACGCAGTTGTGTGTTTTAAGTGGTTTTAAAAAAGTTTTGAAAAGGTTTTAGGTGTGATTAGTCTTTGTGTGCGCGCGTATAGGGCCGCTCTGGTGATCGCATACTGATTATTATCTTGATTTTGGCCGCAGCAATTAGCTTGCTTATCATTAAATAATTAAGGCCTTTTTTGTAAACTGCACTAATGTTCAGTAAATGAGAGCTGTAATAAAGCAGACAAGTGAAATGGGAGCATGTTGGCAGACAGAATGTGCTGTTAGAGGTTTGACAAATCATTTTTTTCAATTTGTCGCACATGGCAACTAGATGTTGTGTAATAAGAGTTCACAGAATATGTAAGTCCATAATCAATATTCGCAAGCAAAGTGTCAGCCAAATGAATCAACTACAATTCTACTTTTCCTCATAATGTGCTCTATGCCTATGGGTGTATTCATTTATAAACTAGTTCTGCTGTTCCTGTAGTTTGTATTTTCCTATTCTTATCTTACTATACTTTTAATTCTTGCAATGTCTGTGTTAATGTCAGCAACTTCTAAGATGGATTCCTTATTAGTGACTATGATTCTGATTAACCCTCATTTTCAGATATCACTCAAGCCTTCCAGGACATTGCCAGTGTCAAGCCCCGTCAAAAGAACCATGCCAAGAAGGTGATCAAAAAGAAAGAGGTTACCTCTAAAGACATGACAGAGGATGTGCAAGAGGAAAAAGACCCTGTTGAGGTTGAAGGAGAGGGAAAACAAGCTGCTCTGTCGAAGGATGCACCTTGGAACGACGTGCCTGATGGTGCCCAGATCAGCAAGGCTTTCGACACGCTCTGCAACATTGTGCGCAACCGCATGCGAAGGTACAGGCAGCCTAAACCTATCACTGATTTCTATACTAAAGGCCGCTATGTCCTGGTGACAGGTGAATCCAGCTACCTGGACCCCTGCTTCTACAGCACAACACCCTCTGGCCACATCATCACCATTTGTGAAAACGACATCTCCCCGTTCGAGCCCTGTGAGCCTAAAACTCCTTCTCCTCCACCTAGTCCCTCCCCTGCTACCCCCAAAATTCCAGTAATTCCTCCCAGTCCCCCAGATGACAACCACACCAAAAACAAAGACGGTGAGTCAAATGGGAAGGAAGATGGTGATGACCCAGGAAAGAGCCCAACTCCACAGCGTGGCAAGGATAAGCACAACAAAGACAAAAGTAGGCCACGAGGCCCTCCACCCATTACCTCAAGCTCCAGCACAACTCCGGATTCCATGAGCTACGAGAAGGTGGAAGTGGTGGAGTCTGTGGAGAAGCTTTCACCTGACCTCAAAGTGAAAGGATATGAGGAAACTTCAATGGTGATGGAGACCTTGATTGAAAAGACAAGCAAAAAGAAGCATGGGGACCGGCCTACATGAGAAGACTCTGGTTTTTGGTGCTGCTTTTCATCCCTAAGCCAGTACTTTTCACTAATATCGTTTGCCAAAAGCGTTTTTGATCAACAGCCACAAGCCAAGAAACCCTGAGTTCAAAAGTTGCTGTTATTGGTTCATTTGAAAAATTAGTAATTACCAGTGGCACAGTTTTGCAGTGTACTAATTAATGAATAAATAATCAACATGCTTAAATGTAATGTTCTGTGTTGTTTATATCATACAAGTACAGAGTTCAGGTCATGGGCATAGCAGCATTTAAATGTAATATTTTATATAGAAAGGCACGATGAAGCTCGTATTTCACGGGGTTATCACTAAAGCATGGATTCACACTGTATGAAGTCTCTCTCTCTCTATTTCTCACTCTGCAGCATGAAGTGAATGTGTTTGTCTAAGTGAGCCAGCTGGAGATGACGCTCATCCATTTTACATGAAGGTGGCCCAGTGGTGTACAGATGTGACCTCTGCATAATCTACTTTCTGAAGCGAGCGATAACCAGAATCTGTTTGGGTCTGTCTGTAATCTCCTTTTAAATTAAAAAAAAAAAAAAAAGGTCATCTATGTGTAACATTTAATTATATGGGAATAATTATATTAGGCTACAGACTAAATCATTTTTAGATATGGACAGATAACAAATGAAAGGGGAAAAAAAACAGTGTTTCGGTTATGCTGTAGCATTTTATTGGAATGGTTGGGGTCTACTTGTCTCCTTAGATGGAAGACACTGCAAATCAATACATAGTACTTATAGTCAGATTGATCACCTTTATCCTATGATGAACCACTTCTATTTCTATTCTGAAGAGAGATGACCCTGACACCATTCACAGGGAACAAGGGCTCACTGAACGGTTTGATGAGATGAAAATGATATACATCATATACTACAGCCTTCACATTGATCAGCTGATCAAGCCCAAGGAGGTGGAGGTGGGTGTATTAGACAGCACTCTCCACCTCATCATCAAACCCCATGAAGGAGTATGTTTTGAAAGCATGGTGTTTATGGCTCCAAGACAGTTTCAGAGACTGTAGAATCCATGACAAGGTGCATTGAAGTTCTTCTAGTGTCTCGGGGTGGTTTTTCCTTTATTTTGTTATTGATCTGTATATAAGGCTACGGAAATCGGCAGTTCTAAAAACAGAGGAATGACTAAGATGCTGAGATAATGTACATGTGAGAAAGCTTAGTTCTTTAATCTGGATAAATCAAATCAGACTATTAATGGATGCAATTAGTTTCTGTTTATTATTCAAAACCTGTTTCTTGTGATTAATCCTAAAAAGCCTATTGCCCGTATCTTGTAAAACATCCTCAGCATCACTCGAATGCTTTAACAAACAGCAGAACAGACTTATTGTTAGATATACTGAAGGTTATGAAATAGGTTTTGTTGTTGGCCACAAGCTGTGATCACACATTACATCTCCTGTTTAGATATAAATAGGTCTTTTTAAAAAACAAAAATAAAAAATAAAAACAGAAATCAATGTCACTGCTCTTTTAGCAAGGTACTAGTCTTTAGGTAGAATAACACAGAGAATCATTTACAGTCACAAACTGTACAATAGTTGTCTTTGAGGTGGGGAGACAGCCAGGGAAGCAATAAATTTATATATATATATATATATATATATATATATATATATATATATATATATATATATATATATATATATATATATATATATATATATATATTCTAGAAATGATTTAAAAAAAAGAAGAGAATACAAGAGGTAATATTTTGTAGAATAGGTCATTTTGGAGAATATGCTTTTTTTTTATTTATGCGGGCCTACATGAAACAATAATTCAACAGGGAACTTGTGACCACAGAACAAAATATAGGAGCAAGAAAGAAAGAAAAAGAGTAAGAAAGAGATACACTGAGAGGGAAAGTGAGATGGAGAAAGGGAGAGAAAGAGAGAGAAGGCAGGCATCATGCAGTTCAGACTGAGGCTAGTTGCTTTTGCTCATCATCCTCTCAAGGCTCCTTTCGACGGCTTCATCCAGCTCTTCCTCCAGCTCCTCCTTTTTGGACATGGCTAATTTGGACTGGTAGTCCCTGACCACTTGCTCTATGTAGGGCGCACTCTGTGTGCCATGCAGCATGAGGGTCCACTCGTTTAGATGGCCGCTCTGTGGAGATTCTCCGCTGAATCCGACTTCCAGCTTCCAAGTGCCACGAGGGTCCTCGCCCCATGTGTGCGTGCTCATGAAGGGCCACTTGTCGAACCCCACAGTGGAGTCGGAGTCACGTGGCCGCCGGCTCAGCAGGATGGACTTCGTGCCCATGGGTGAGGTCAGGTTGAGCGTGAGCTCTCCGCGCCGGCTCGCGTTCACTGTCACCACCGCCTGGACATGCTCCAGATAGCGCACAAAGTTTTCCCGGCCCTGACATGCGTCTGTAGTGATGGTGAGCACTAGCTTAGCACCTGATTGGATCTTGCTGTGTGAAAAAGAGAGACAGAGACAAATACAGTGTGCGATAGACTTAATTAATCTTAATTAAATCTAAATTAAGCCATAAATGCAAATTATACAGTGTCAAATTCGGATTGGCCGAGCCATTGATATAGCAACACGTGCACAAATGACAATAATCGATTTCTGTATTAATGCGCCAGTTTTTAAACCAACAAAACCATTACACATAAGCTACTGACTGTTAACAGACTACATTGTGTGGTGGAAGAACTGCTTATTGTGAATATCATTAATACTGCATAATTTTTTATTGAACTCTGGATTTTATCGTAATGCTTATTAAAGTTTATTGCTTTAATACACTCTGACAAAGTAATCAGTACTTCTGTTACCCTAGAATTTCTACCGCATAAAACCGCAGTGTTCTATATTCAAGGATGAACATTTACATATAACTAGCAGGAGACACAGAAAAAATTATCTGTTTCTAATCTGGAAAGGTTGTTTCTGAACTCTTTTTCCTATCTGAAATATTAGCTCAGTAAGAGCAGGCTGTAAAGAGCAGACAACAGAAACTCTATTATGTCCCCGTTTTTTCAATAATGCACCACCCTAATGCTAGACAAATTGTTCTGGTGAGATGAAGGGTCTCGTCCATGCTGTAAGAGGAGGACGGCTTTGTTGCTGTGCTTGCTCAAAGGCGCAGTGCTGCTGACAGCCTGTTTTGTGCCAGCAGTATGATAACGGCAGAGGGCTGGAGCGAGCGGCCATAAAGTGGACGTAATGGCATTATCAGAGACAGGTCTCCCATCCTGGACCATTACTGCACTCAGATTACGTATGTGGGTCTGCGTGAAACTACTGGTACGCAAGTGGGGCGTGTTTCCTGGGAGACTAATTCAGAAAAATAGAAGTAATAAGAGAGTGTACCTGGTTGGTGGGTGGTTTGGAAAATTGGACCATCAGGAAATAAACCCGCAGGGGGTGTCTCATGAATATGCATAGTTTGAAAGCGCAGCTCACAACACGCGAAATGAAAATCGATGGTTTCTAAAAATACATTCTATAAATACAACACTTACGCAACAGTGAAGCAGGATCTTCAGGAAGACAATCAGTGCAGAGCAACGCGACACTACTGACTACATTTAACAGCAAATGTGCTAATTGGATTAACATATAAGTGAACCACAAGTGCATTGTTGTGGGTATAAACAGGCCTTCAGGGCTTCATCTGAGCCACAGAAAACCAAACATGAACACAGTCATTTAACTTTTTGCTTCCAGAAACATTTACAAAAAGAAGCATGTCTTCTGAATTTGACTCTTCATCTGTATATATATAAACAAGAATAGTTCATCTCCTATTCGTATCTCTCTCCCTCTCAATATATATATACTGTATATAGCAAGAGACAGAGATAGAGAGAGAGAGAGAGAGAGAGAGAGAGAGAGAGAGAGAGAGAGAAAGAGAAATTATCCAGGCTTGTTGAAATAAATCCTGGCTTATTGAGTTAACCTGCTTTGTGGAACACCTGTCTGGGCAGGTACAAGCAAAAAATAATAACTGCATGAGCAGGATTAAAGAAACTATCCTGCACACATCATTCTCTTGAGAGCTATCATGAACTTGAGTGATGTAGATGAGGTTGAAGAACAGTCAGAGACAACATACACACCATGCTGACAGTGCTGGCGTTCCTACCTCTGTGCTCTTACAATTGAATATACATGTGAACATTTGAAGCACTCATCAGAACAGCACTGTGTTACACCTTATCACTGGTGCAGCTAGAGTAGTGCTCAGGTCATGTGCCATTGCAGGATCTTTCCTTGGTAACGCGTCAAATCTATAATACAGAACAGTGAGCAATTTTTTCTGTTGTCGTGTTTATCATTAAAGCCCAAGTAGGTTTATTAATAGAGCGGCAGCTGGAGGAGTGCCATGCTGCTGTTCGGATTGTAATTACTGCAATCTCTGGAACAAAAGGTGTTATACTGTGAGACTGGAAACACCTCTCTGACTAATCGCTTTTGACTGCAGTGTAGAAATAAGGAAAAGGAATAGAAGATAGCGTATATATGGGTTTGAGATATGAGGTTTTGATTGACAGATACAGTGTTCCCTAGACACTCTCTCACCAGCTGTCAAACAAACGCAAGGTCTTCACAGAATTTCCCATTACCCACAAAAATGCTCCTTAATCCTCGTGCTCTTTTTGCAGGCACGCACTCTTTCTTTCTGCTCTTTCCATTGCACTTAATCCACAAGAATTACTATTTTTTTTCCTCTTCCATGTTTTTCTAAACATGAGCGTCTTTCTAAAACGATTAAAGCCTTATTTTGCAGAATTGTTCAGTGCTGGTTCGGTGTCTGAGGGTTTGACGGCATTCATTAGTCAGGGCTGATAGGGGGCCTTATCACATGGCGGCTGCCCTGCATGTCCATGCTCATTTGGATTCAGCAGCATCTTTCTTTTCTCTTCTGCTTTTTAATTGCTATTCTCACCCACTGCCTCGGCTAGGACTCCCGCCATCTCTCTGCTTGGTAAGATATGAGAGCTGGCACTTTTGTCCATGGGGGTTTGACAAGGACACACACAAGCACAGAAATATAAACACACACACACAAACACACACAATTTGCACATGAACACACACACACACACACACTTTCTCCCTGGCAATCAAGCCCAGTCTAATTGAGGCTGTTGCCATAGGATGCTATGCCCAGCACTGAGTAAGAGAGGACTAATTATAGCAGACATGAGAATAAGGAGCACAGGTGCTTGGGGAAAGAAGAGGGACTCCCAGTGTTTGTGTGGGAAGAGAGAGGAAGATTTGACACATGCAAAATGCTATCAGGTGGAGAGCTCGGGGATGCTGTCACACTGCACCCATTCTTCCATACTGCATTTACATACTAATAAAGAGGATAAATATGTTGAAAAGATTAGCTGAAATGCAGTCTTTTTTATAAAATCGTTTATGGTTATTCAAATTTTTCAACAATATTTGTGTCCACAAGATGTCCTATACAGCCGGCAGGCAGCACTTACTGTGTCTCCTGCACTGATCCGGCCACACAGTGAAAACGCTCAGGCACAGTCTTCCAGTCACGTGCCAGGCTGACCATGGCACCGGCATCCAGCACGCCGTAGCCGAACAGATGGTTGAACTCCAAGCCCACGCCGTTTCTCCTCCACTGGTGCACCTCATCATGGAGTTTATTCCTCTTTGAAGTGAGTACTGTGAGGTGCTGCATGTCCCTCCAGGTCAGGTTTGGACTGCATGCATACACACAAGGAAAACAAGCTTAAGGCAAAACGGCTGGATTGATATAGCTGTTCAAATTTGCTATAACACTTTTGTTATATGGTCAAAACATTCAGAAATATGGCTGAGGGATATCTGGATTTCTGCTGAATAATTAATAATGAAATAATTCATTCTGAATAATTAATTTGTTTTGGCACATTCCTCTGCAGAATGATATTTCTCTTTATGAAATCGCTTGCCTGTACAGCATCACTTTAAGGTCACGAATAACACTTGATTCTTCTTGTTGCTTAATTCAGCCTCTTGTGTTTTAAGTCACAAAGGTGTATTCTGATGTAGAATCTTCTAATATTAATTGTTATCGGAGAGTTCCTCCATGATCAAAGTCTTCTAGGTCCTAATGTAGCCATGCTTTTTTGAAGAATACCATTTTTTCCAGTAAAGTAACTTCTTGTGATCTATTGTTATACATTTGTCTCATGATAGCTTACACTTATTTGAGAATACTATAATATACACTATAATATCCACTTTAATACCAAAATGCCTGTACACGTGCACTTGCAAATTATCCAATCGGCTAAACATATAGCAGCACAATGCAGACAATCATGTAGATGCAGGTCAAGAGCTTCTGAATGGTGAAAAATGTGATTCCAAGCACTCTGACCATGGCATACGCTGACCAAATGAGCCAGATGTGCTCATTTGAGTATATCCTGTGATTTATCAAACACTACAGTTTACACAGAACGGTGCAAAAAACCCAAAAACATCCAGTGAGAGACAGAATATTCTGTGGGCTGAAATGCCTTGTTGATGAGAGAGATCAGAGGAGAATGGGCAGAGTGGTTTGAGCTGTCAGGAACACTACAGTAACTTACATAACCACACTTTGCTCCCGTGTTGAGGAGAAAAGCATCTCGGAATACACCAATCGACCATAACATTAAAACCACCTGCCTAATATTGTATAGGTCCCACTTGTGCCACCAAAACAGCTCTGACCAGTCGAAGCATGGACTCTGAAGACCTCTTAAGGTATGCTGTGGTATCTGGCACCAAGACATTAGCAGCAGATCCTTTAAGTCCTGTAAGTTGCAAGGTGGGGCCTCCTTGGATCAGACTTGTTTGTCCAGAACATCTCACAGATGCTCGATCGGATTGAGATCTAGGGAATTTGGAGGCCGAGTCAACACCTTGAACTCTTTGTCATGGTCCTCAAACCATTCCTGAACAATTTTTATAGTGTGGCAGGGTGCATTATTCTGCTGAAAGAGGCCACTGCCATTAAGGAATACCGTTGTCATGAAGGGGTGTACTTGGTCTGCAGTACACCAAGGTATTTGGTACTTGTCATAGTAACATCCACATGAATGCCAGGACCCAATGTTTCCAAGCAGAACATTGCACAGAGCAGCACACATCTTCAGACAGTGCATCCTGGTGCCATCTCTTCCCTTGGTCAGTAATGCACATGCACCCAGACATTCACATAATGCAAAAAAAAAAAAAGTGATTCATTAGACCAGGCCACCTTCTTCCATTCTTCTTACGCTTGCTCATTTTTCAGCTTCATCAACTTCAAGAACTAACTGTTCACTTGCTGCCTAATATATCTCACCCCTTGACAGGTGCCATTGTAACAAGATAATCAATGTTATTCACTTCACCTTTCAGTGGTTTTCATGTTATGGCTGATCGCTGTGTCTTGAAAATTGAGGCAGTTGAGCTACAACAGCAGAAGACCACATCGTGTTCCACTCCTCTCAGCCAAGAACAGGAATCTGAGGCTACAATATGCACAGGCTCACTGAAACTGGACAAGTGAAGATTAGAAAAATATTACCTTGTGTTTTTCTGATCGTCAGTTGTCCAGTTCGAAATGAACAAATGGACAAATGAGGTGGCCTTGACGAAACCCTTTGTCCACTAATACTAATAATTTGACACTGTAAAATATTACATACGTTTTTTTTTTTAATATTGTCTTTATTTATAATCACAACTTATGTGGGTCAAATATTAGGTGCCACAACTGCTTTATGAAACATTCATTTCCAGATTACAAAACAACATGACCAATGGCAATATTCTCTGAAAGACATTTTAGTAACGATGAAATACAAATATGCTTTTCTTAGAATGCTGGCCCAGATTTAGACTATTCAATGTGTGATTCTTCTTTCAAATCAGTCCATTCTCTGCTCCTCGGCGTATTGCAGGTATCACTACAGTGCTGTAAGTATGTTTGGGCAACTGACAAAACACACATGCACTTACCGCCTGCAATCAGTATTTACCGTTGGCTGGAGCGAGTGACCTGCTCCACCATCAGCTACAACATTATTCAATACTGAGCAAACACTGAGGCTTTGCAGAGGTAAGGTCATGTCAACATTCATTAGCACCAGTCACAGCACGCTAAAGACTGTGTCACGCAGCACAAGTGAAGTGAAAATGACATGCTGAAGTCAGTTCCACCACAAAGAGGACTAAATTAATAATACAACCTGTAGTTTCTTTGACAGTGGGAATTAAAGGAGCAATTCTTTGATATTCTGCGTAGCAATATTGTCTTTGATATGATGCAGCAAGATGATGTAACAGTAGCCTGAGGCACTTGCGCTTTTCCTCCTTTGCCCCTTGATGCACATGGTGCTCTTTTTTCAGTGCTATAAGGTACAATACAGTCCAAAGTGCTAGGAAATTCCTTCAATGAATATGCTACATTTAGTGGTTTAAAAATGAATCCATGCCCCCCTTTTAAAATTTTGAGCACCTGCCCCTCTAACGGTCTCTTGCTTTCAATTAAGCAAATTATGGAGAGCTCTGAGCCAATGCAGTGATGCAAAGTGTGAGTTCCACGCCCATTTAATTAGCTTTAAGGACCAGATGAAGGCCAGTGTTTTTTTTGCTTGCTGGCATTCATGCAGCAATTTGCTCGATGCTGGCTTCAAGCACAAACATGAAGAGGAAGGCATTAAAATATGCAAACAGGAGAGGCTTAAAACACCATCACTGTTGGACTGGTAGGCAGAGCAAAAGACTCACTGACGATAATTTACAGCCAAGACTGCAGTACACTCTCTGCTACAAGCTCTGCTGCATGTCTGCTGCATAAATCTTTAATCAGGCTGTGTAGCTGAAACATGCGATAAGAAGCCGAAGTGTACGTACTTGGCTTCTAATGACAAGGCAAACACGCCAGCAGCCTCGGGAGCAGCAGCTGATGTGCCTGAATGACGCAATGTACAGTTTCCATACAGATCTGTAGTGGCCTGCAGAGAGAGAGAGAGAGGAAGAGAGAGAGAGAGCGCGAGACAGCGAATGACAATCTATTTATATGGGTCCACCATTATTTTCGTTCTAGAAACATTTTATTCTACAATATAGCTTTGGCAATAATGTACTTCCTGCTGCAGTTTATGCCAATGCCAAAAGGTTTTGGGCTGTGAGTTGAAAGATGAATAGAGAGAAAGAATATTAAAGTGGAAGAGTGAGGAAGTGTAAAAAATAATAGCTTTTGGATCTAAGGCCAAAAAACATGTATCAGCTAATTAGCAGTGCACATGTTACTGTGTGTTAAGAGGGTTGAATTGTCTTCGTTTAACTTCACTCTTACTTTAGAGCACTACAAACAGTGCTTTATTTCTTTGCACATTTTATTCACTATCAAGCAAATAGGGAACGCAGGAAACTAAGGCTCAGAAATGCACATTAACAATGAACAAGACTTCGCAAAGACACAAGAAACAGAAGCATATAAATACAAGAAATGAACACAGAACAGGTGCACACGTTAGGTAGCAGACCAAAATACATGCACATGATGATTTAAACAAAAAGCACAGGTTATGAACTCAAAACATGAGAGTAAGAAGGGGATTGTTAGGCATAATGTACCCAAGGAAAACATAAAACAGGTACTATTTTTAGATCTTGCAATATAAATAAAAATGATCAAATTCAAGGGCTTGCATTACCTTAAATCTGAACAGAACCTACTGGGGAAGCTACAAAATCTATTTTCCAGTCTGAGACAGCATGTGAGCTCATCCCTGTCTCCGATGCCTTGCTAATTGGACAATATCCTCTCTCATGCAAAAAGTACTCCATCTCAACCTATATCTTTAAATTGTGTGAAGGCGAGTACATTAGGTTCCATGCTGAAGACATCCCCCTGCCACTTCCATTTCATAGGTAGGTGTTTGCACACACAAAGCACAAGGCAATTAGCTCTCTTTCATTGCTATCATTCTGTGCTTTAGAAGGCTTCCACTGATATTAGGGTTCATATATATTTACTCTAGGCATGTTACAATTGGCCTACTTGAATTCTGTGTACTGCCATTCTGTGAAGAGCACAGATAAGTGATACCTAACAGTCAGCCAGTGCTTCCCAAACAATATCTTGATCTTTGAAGTAATCATTGATCTTTGTTTCTTTTATCTCTGTGCAGTGGATGTAGCTAATGCTTTTTTTTTTTGATGTTGCAGCATCAATGCTGCTGCTATTCTCCACAACCTCATCACTATTTTATATTGATCTTATTTTTCTTCCCAGTGATCCTAGCAAAAATCCGCCTAAAATAGCTGCCTATTTGTTTGCACCCTACATTGGATATAGCATAATGGAGATGAATGGCCTACCTAGTGCCCTTATGAACAGTGTAGAAAGCCATTTGAGATTCAGCTAAGGTCAGGTAAGGTTTGCACTGAAATGTTTATTTTTGTATATTTATTAATGACTAAGATGAAAATTTGCTTCACTTCATTTTCACAAAACATTAAAGTACTGTGTTTTTTGGTGCACATGCTGGCATAAATGAACACAGTCTGCCTCATGCTTAATAGTTTTCTCTATGAGAGAGAAAACCCTTTTAGAACCACAAAAAAATTAACATCTAAGGAGTTATAATCTGGCAGTGCTGCAAACCTCTCCCACTGAAAGTCTCCATAACAGTCTCCAGTCTTGGTAGGATTTGCATGGACAGTAGATTATCATAAATCTATTGATTGTGTTGGATCCTGTGGTCTTAGGAATTCTGTTCTGCCAACAAGACTTAAACAAGTGTCACAGGCTCCATCATGGCTTAAGGACTATCGATTATGATTATAATTGTCGACATTAAGATGTTTGGTTTCCCATGAACATTTCTTACCCAAGATGCAAACCAGTCTGTCTTTGAGGTCACACACACCACAAAAACAACCCTTGAGAAGCTTTGTGCCACTAAATCAGCAAAACTACACTGGAGGTCATCATCCTTCTTGACCTCTAAAAAGCCTTTGACACACTCACAAGAGACGCACAAATCTTGTAATTAGAAGCACAGCATGGTGGTGGTTTGATTCTAGCGGGAAGGTCATATTAGGTGATATGGAGGGAACCCATCTGCTCCATGCAGACTCTCCATCTCTGTCCCACAAGGCTCAGTGCTTAGCCCCCTTCAACTCCTCCCTGATACATGCTGTCTTAGTCAGGTGATATTCTCACATGGGGTTTCCTATAAACACTATACTAATGATAGTCAGCTCATTCTTCCCTTTCCTCCCTCAGACACTCATCTCAGTTTCTGCACTGGTCTCAGCATGTCTGCAACATCTTGTTCCAGCAAGACCGAGCTGCTGCATACCCTTAGAGATGCATTCTCTGGTCAAGATCTTATGATCTTGCAGAATCTTTAGATCACAACATATGACAGTACATGCAACCTTAGGGTAATTCTTGACAACAAACTATCCTTCTCAATCAGGTTCACGTTCAATCCCTTGTCAGTTCAAGATTGGACTACTGCAGCTCGCTTCTGGCAGGTCTTCCTCTCTGTGTCATGTGACCATTGCAACTGGTCCAAAATGCAGCAACAGAACTTGTTTTTAATTTCCCCAAGTTCTCCCACACCATCCCATTGCTATGTTCCCTCCACTGGCTTCCTGTAGCTGCCCACATTCTCACAAAGCCAAAATGGCTTCCCACCTACAGTACCTCAAGAAACTTAGCATGCTGCACTACGATCTTGTTCAGCCTCTCACATTACTCGACTGGACCCACCATCCTTGGACTCTTTTCTGTCCTGACATCAAGGTGGTAAAATGAATGGTATAATTTAGTGTTTAGCAGTTCATGGTACTTATTATGTCTATCAAGTCACCACCTAATAACCTACAGTAAATTATTTGAAACACTGCATTTCATATAGGGCTCTAATAAAAGTATAACAAATAACATGGTCAGTCAGTGACTGCATTTCTACAGCTTAAAATACACAATATTACCTGAGACAACAAGGCATAAAAAATACACATAAACACACACATTTGAACATACACACATGGACGTACACTCCCACACACACCCCCACAACAACTACCTACTCACCACTCCTGCCTCGGGGTTCCTCTTACGGCCGTTACTGAACGTCGAGGCGAGTGTGGAGGAGCAGCTCTCGTCGTACAAAGCTGTGCGTCCATCGTTAATGGCCGAATTAATGGAGATGGTCCACATGCTGGAGGCATAGCCATCACAGTTGCAGTCATCATAGCCACCACCATCGCCTGAAGCCCACACATAGATACTGCCTTTCCCCCCTCGGCCCTGTACACACACAACAAACATAATTAACATTCATATAAGTGATTGATGTTTTTAATAACATTCAATAATAACACATTGCAGTAGCTACTATTATTTAGGTAGGTCCGACTATTCTGGGGTAAAATGCATAGTTTTGGCTTTTTGATAAGCAGTAGAAGAACAACACCATTCTTACAACCTTCATCAGTGTCAAACACACTACATTTATTCGGTTTCATACCATTAGCTCTCATATTGCCACTTGTTCCCTGATTATCATCTATACACGTAGCAATTAACTATGCTTGGCTAAGTGGATTACTTGGATTTAAAGTGTAATGTTCATAAAACTGAAGACAGACTCAAGATCCTTAATGAATTGCCCCTGTTTTTGTTTTTGTAAACACATCTTTCTTTCCTCCTCTCTCTGAATGTATTTATTCCTCCAACCACCGTCACCCGACCACCCTCCACCCGCACCCCCACCACCATCCACCCGCACCACCCCATTTTTGTGTATTCTCTCTCACTCTGTTCTCTCTCTGAATGGAGATCCATCAGCTCAGCTTGGCTGCAATTAGCTAAAAGAAATGATTGCACTTTAAACACTGCTGCTTTTGTAACAAGCTCTATTCACACAGAGAGCTCATAAGAGGGAATCATCGAGGTGTGGGAGGACCACAAGCTTTCTAAGGGACACTTGCCAAGAGAGGAGCTGCGAGGTTTTTTGTGCCATTTCTATGCTATGCGATTACTTATTACATCACATATCAGCCATATTGGGCTTACTGAACACTGTGCATTATGTCATTACATATCAGTTGGAAAAATTGCCTCAAATGATGTGTAATATACTAGTGTTACAATGACAAAATTCTACAGTAAAAGACTAAATCTGTCACATCATCTGCTAATTGTGTCCTGCTACAATTAAACAAATAATTGATGAGGTTTTTTTTTGTTTAAGATAAGTATAATCTACTGACCCTTGAGCAACACTGTCCATGCCTAGAAACCTAGTGAGTGAGGGTTAGATTCAAATTCTTCTGAGCAGAATTTGAAATTAATATATATATATATACATATATATATATATATATATATATATATATATCAGAGCTGGTGTTCTCTCAACACCATTTTATTCCATAGCTGTGCCAATGTGAACAGTTCAAAGCCATTGACTAGAGAAACAAAAACAAAGGGATATGTTCTGAGGGTAAGTGTAACAAGTTGTATGCAACTCCCCAAGAGAACTTCTCCCGACAACTTTTTTAGAGTGCACAAAAAAAAGGCTTATATAAGCCACCATTACCACAGAGATACTGAGTGGGATATGACTTGATTAGGGTTGTTTGTTCTGCTCTGGACTAGAGGGAGGTATGTGAGGGTCGCAATAATCGTTCCAGACCACTTGGGAACATGTAGGCGTCACTCCATAGTGCTGTGATTAATTCAACGAGTTAATTCGAGGCCATGACCACGAGGCCTTGTTAGTCATGTTGGTGAAATATGGAAGGACAGCTTGGTGCTTTACATGAGTGCTTCTTTGGATTTCTTGAAATTGTACTTCATCTACCTTAGAATCGCTTATGCACTTTCAGGGTCCATTTAGATATGATATGTTGAACAAAAATGGGAATATTTGCAGGTGAACAAAAACAATAATCTATAGGGTAGGTTCTCTAACTGAGGGTTACAACCCCATGGGGATTTTTTGCAAACCATTAATGCAATCCTATATAAATAATATATAAACTGGATATAAATGATATCAATTAGGTTTATGTAATATTTTATAATAATTAAAAATGTTGCATTATTATTTGAATGTCATTCTCCTTACATTGTCTAAAACGCTCTCATGTTAATCAAAGTGGCCATGTTAATAAACATTTTACCTGGCAAGGTCATAATTTCTAACTTGAAACATGACACAATACAATATTCATGCTATATGTTGAGTGTATGAACACAATCTACATAGCACATGGGTGATATTTCAATCTGTAGTTGTTAACAGCATACACTCTGGAAAAAAAAATACAAACTTATTGAAGGTTTAAACTGCCACAGAGCACAGACATGAAAATCTCACTGGATTCAAAAACATTATGTTATATTATCATACACTGTAGCAATGCATATTTAGAATATTTACAGATATTTGCATGGTATATATTTGCTAAGCCAGTGCGCAGAAATAAATATTGTAATGAGAAGCCCTGCCTACACTTTATACTGTCCTGCTCTACAATATTATAACATTACAACATTCAAAACTGACAAATTCACAATAAAACACTATATTTCCCATGAGTACCTTGTTGACGCCATCTGCCATGGCCTGAAGGGTTAGCTCACGAGGCCCATCCACCGTCTTTCCGTCGTCAGTGGGACCCCAGCTAGCACTGTAGATGTCAATAACCTGCGGCATGTGACTGATGGAGGAGGCTTCAATGATGTCCGTCATGAATGGCTGGTCCAACATTCGGATGCCTAGACCGGGGGAAGATCCAGGTCATGTTCCTTATCTCAATTTTAATTTACACATGGCAGTCACTATTCAACTCAGGCTTTTTCTTTATATAAATAAGATCAGGTTCCAGCTTCAATACATCCATAAATCTTGTAATTTATATCGTTCAGCTGTATCTGCTCCTTTATGTGCTGTGGTATTGCTCAAAACTATGAAAGTCTGAAATGAGGAGGTTTGAAGAAATAATGGGCATGTCTATTCCTGTACTGTTCTGCAGGCATGACCTTTAGTGCTAGCCCTTATGAGAATTGATAGAGGAGTTAGTTGAGGGGGACTAGTGAGAACAAGGATCATGTGATAATTAACACTGTCTTTACACCATCTGAATCACCAGCAAGTAGATGCATGGTTTAGTTTTCACACGTATTCACACTCTTTTCTTTCTTTTCCTTTTGAGTGCATGTTTTTAAGTGACTCATGTATTCTAGATACTTCACCACAAATCTAACTGCCAACAGCATCGCCATGACCATTTATAATATCTAGAATATTGTAAGCACTACAGATAATCATTGTGAATAACTAAACTTAAATGTAGTGCCTGTAGCTTGATATCAAGGACACATCCGAACACAACAAACCAGCTTGAAGTCCCAGAATTCCCTACGGCAAAACAATGTCAGATGACAGAAGCCTGAAGTTTTAACATCTTTTTAACGGCAATAATATAAATATGCATCTAAAAAGAATTATTCCGATTCAATCTTCCAAGGTAGCCTGACAAGATTGATTCTCATGAGAATGCAAGCCTGTTCTTTGCATTCTTAGAATTGAGAAACAGAGAAGTTAAATCGAGCTAGCTGTTTAGACTATAGAATAGATTGAATAGGTTCCATTAGTAAAAAATATTCTTGGTGAACTCATGAGATCTGAACTTATTCTGAAAAAGTCTATCAAGAATCAAAAGGATTCAAAATTAGATTGAAAAATAGTATGAGACATACCCGCCACTTTGGAATGGTAGGCCACTCCTACACCACAGATGTTGTTGTTGGCCACTGCAGACACCTCTCCGGCACATCTGGTTCCATGACTGAACATTTGCATTCAGAAAATATTACAAGTTAGTAGGATATGCACATAGGTATTGAGAATACATGAAGTCTATTAGCAATACACATTGCTAACACAATATACTGACTTAGTGTGAACAACCAAAAGAAAAAAAAAATCCCCAGTGATAAAAAATGAGCTAAATTATGAGCTAGTGTGAGGTTTTGTTTGTACCAAAGTAAGGTGAGAAGTTGCTTGCTCTCGTTTCAACTGCAGGCCTTAATCGGAGCTTCAGTTCTGTTCTATATCCTAAATTTATTCAAGTCAATTAAATCAAGTCTCTAAATCAAGATAAAGTCTGTTGTTCCACCCATTACTGCGTGCACATAAATATTTCTGCTTACCGCACATTCATAAGCCTCACAAATTAATCTTACATAATCCAAAGCCACTGGGAACCCCTCTGTCTGCTGACATGTTATAAATGGAAATCTATTTGTAACAAGTAAGATAGAAAATGTAATTTATGGACAGCTTCTTCGTTCTAAAAATATCCTTAGCCATTATAAGGAAACCGCACTGTTCTCAACACAGCACAAAAGGAGAAACATGACGCCTGGAAGAAAGCCAGTGCATAAAAAAGAAATACAGAGCTTCTCAGAAATACAGCTTTTGTGTTAATAAATAACTGTCTGATTAACCGGCAAGTCTGTGACACTAATGATATTACTGCTGCCTTCATATGCTTCACAGACACACACACACACACACACACACACACACACGCACACACACACACACACTGAGAACACATCAAAAAAGAAGCTACGCTTCTGCTCTTCTTTATTAGAAAGGTTGGCCTCAAGCTCTTTTTGGGTGTCACAATGTGCCAGGATTTATTAACGTTGAGATTTTGAGCGTAGCTGTATTAAAGAGGGAGTCGTGCTAATCTGCACTGCCTCTGACCCTGCTGAGTACCTTCTGGGTGCCATCTACCACTACACACACACACACACTAAAATAAATCATTCTTATTCCATTAACAAATGATCTGCAAATTGAGCCATACCATGCTCTCCTTTAGGAAATACAAAGAATTTTCAAATATTATAAGGTGGTACATTTTAATGCTGTTCAGTCCTTCTGTGTTCCTTGTTTTCTGTGGTCACACCTCCACAGACCTTGACAAGTGAGACACAGCAAGCTCAGTGTGCTGCGAGGCGTCAGCGTGGGCCATGTGCTCCATATTAATGCAGCCAAGCTGAGAGCCCAGAGAGAAGATGACTTAATAGGGCTATGTGTTAGGAAAATCAATAAGAAAAAGCAAGCAGCCCTTCAGCCAACCACTGCCAGGAAACTCAGACTTTAGGTCACCACACTCATCCTCCTTCCTGCCCAGCCCACCTTCATGTCTTGAGTCACAAAGCCAACCGTGTGACGGACTGCTGATTACCTGTTAAACCAATCATCCGTGTAGCGAGGGTATGGGTATGGGTCATTGCTGCTGAAGTCATAGCTGGCCTCTGCATTCTGAAATAAGAAAACACCGGCTATGGAAATAGAACTGAATGTACATGTCAGCTCTAATATAGATTTCAAGAGGTCAGAAAGAACAGTTTCATACTAAGTATACAGGTTAGAAGTGGGTGACTGGACAAAAAAATATATCACAATACTTGAGATACAATATTCAACATATATATATTACGGTTATATATTACGGGTTTATGACAATGTGACTATTTCCATCTGTATTTGTATCTGTTTCGTGCTTGAAATGGCTGTATCTGTATTCAGATTTAACTCTGACGTGGGTGTGGCCTAAATATTTTTTTGGAGAAAAAGAAAAAAAATGAGTGCCTCCTATTTGTATACAGTATAAATTTGTATCCGTTTAGAACACATCATCTGCTCATTCTGTGTAACATATTCACCTCACATACATATTTGGTTACCTGATAAAGATAAAGGCTGTCTAAATCAAGTACTAGCAAAACAAAAGTGCCACATTAAAAAACTATTTAAAAAAAAAATACAATTGATTGCAATTGAATGTTTATTTAATATATGCAAGAGTGATTTTACATAAAATGGAAAGAAAAATTTAACAGTTTCTTGGTTGAAAAAAATGGTTGGTTAATAAAATCCCCAAGAAATACCCACATCACTGAAAAATGTATTGTCACCTGATTTAGCACTATGTCCAGATTCTTTCATAATATCATCCCCACAGCTCATTTAGAGGTATTAGACCCTTACAAAATGTTTTCAGATGTTCTTGTTGAATGTTCTAGATGTTTTTATACAAGCCTGATAAGGTCTGTAATGACAGCTCTTGGGGTGGCGAGTGACCTACATAGCATGAAGGACTGCACATGGCTGCACCAGACCTACTTTCAACACTCGATCATTCTACAGATTTGTTTATGCACACATTCAAAACTCTGTCCCTTTCTTAACAGTCCAAGATATCCACACACGTACAGTATATCTCATGAATATGCTTAGATCATGTTAAAACTAGCTTCTGTTGCCTATTGGGTGCTTTATGCTGCAGCAGATCTAAGAGGGGCAGGGGAGGTCACCCAAAAATGCCATTGACCACCCTGATACCATGATTGACTCTAACAACAATTAAATGTGAAAAAGTTCATGTAAACCAATTTTGAAAAAATCAGGTCAATTAATTCTGGGTGGCTTGTGTACAATCAGAAGCTGATAAAAAGACATGTGACACCCTTTAATGCAGCTGAAGGGGTGTATGACAGAGCGAATCACTGAACAGGTTCTCAATAAAAAGCAAGCTATATTTTTCTCTTATTAACCCATTTTAAAAAACATATTATTTACACTTTGGAACAATGGAAGGTCAAGGCTCTACGATATTTTTTTTGCATGATAAAATCCTATGGTGACATACACAACATTGGAAAAGACAACAAAGTTAATTGAATATTGCTGAGCTTTGCCCAGAAAGAATCCCAAAATGCAAATAGTTAAAAGAGCGCAGCGAAGCCACAATATTAAATAAAAGTCCAAAGTCAAAGGAAAGGAGTAACAAAATAAAATTTTTTAACAAGTCCTAATGAAGGAGCAAATCTGTAGCAGGCACCGAGACTGTGACTAGAGAGAAAACATCAGTGATACATAAAATTCAAATATTTTATATTAATTAGCCTTCAAAACTGCTGATATATGAAAAAATCTTTTTAACCAGTCTCAGTAAACACTGGTGTGTGTCTGTTATTTCCTTTCTACCCATCCCCCTTGGCTAAAACCGGGTACCTTCAAATATATATCAATCGGGTGAACTGCTATCTGATGAACTGCTATGCTGTAAGACAGTACTGGAATTATTCCGATAGCCTTGAGGCATTTAGCAAACACAGACACCTTTCAGTGCCAGCTATAACTACTTCTCATGGCAAAACAGAAGGGAAAACAGATGGCTCGAAGTCTCTTCATGTTGTACACAACCAATGACCCTGACTTCCTCAGTAGCTAATGTCAAGGAGAGGACCACATGCAAGCTAAATGTCCTCTGGGTCCAACTTTGCTTATAAGGATCATAAAGGATGGCCAATTCATATGTTTCTTGTAATTGCTATTGCAATCCAGTCTATGAGTTCACTTGTAAGCATTCCTTTTTTTGTAGTTATGCTTTATGCCTTCCAGACATTCAATGAATTCAAGGCAAATCCTCTCTGGGTAATGTACATCAGAATCACCTAAAACACATTTTACAGGAATACTATGCAGAACCTTGGAATAAGAAATGAATGGCTCTAATTATGGCTTAGTGGTTAGCACAGTTGCCTTGAATCTCAAAGGTTGCGGGTTCGATTTCCGCCTCCGCCATGTGTGCATGGAGTTTGCATGTTTTCCCAATGCTTCAGGGGTTTCCTCTGAGAATACAGTTTCCTCCTCAAGTACAAAGACATGCATTGCAGTCTGACTGGCATTTCCAAATTGTCTGTAGTGTAAGAATGGTTGTGTGAATGTGTGTGATTGTGCCCTGCGAAGGGGTGGCACCGGGTCCAGGGTGTCCCTTGCCTCGTGCCCTGAGTCCCCTGGGATAGGCTCCAGGCAACCCATGACCATGTGTAGGATAAGTGGTACAGAGAATGGATGGATGAATGGCTCTAATTCAAATGTTCTCTCCTCACTCTGATATGACATGCGATGAGTGAAAGCAGGATGCAGGTGGGTTTCATTTAGGGCGATCCATAAATCACTGTCAGAAATCCTAGCAGGGTTCATATCACAAGCAGGCAAACACAGAGTGATAATCCAAAATTATAAACAGGAAAGCAGACCAGGAAAACCAGGAATTACAAAGACCTGCAAGCTCAGACACAAGGCATGGACATAATGAGTGCATGCTAAGACTTCAAGTCTTCAAATCCCTGCATTGCCAGGGTATCACTGTTGGGTCCTTGAGCAAGATCCCCAATCCTCAACCGCTCAGTTGTATCCTATCTCAATTGTAAGGCACTCTCAATAAACACATCAGCTCCGATGTTTGTTCAGTGGTGGCAGAGTACTTGTATATTGTAATATAGTATCTTCCAATTAGACTAATTACTCATACTCTAATTAAAGGTCAGTGAGAGAGAGTAACTGCTTGCTAATTCTACTTTTGCCATATGGATGGTTTAGAGAAGCTGTTGAGCCCCTTTGTGAGAATCCTACAATAGCCATAAGGGTCTTTTTTATGGCCTTAAAAATGGCAATGGCAATTCACTTTATTGCTTTGAGATGGCAAGTTCAAAACCCAATGTTCAAAACTGTTCAAAATGTGAGCTGTTATCTGGAAGATAAAGATAAGGCCCTGTCTCTCAGCAGGTTGTTGGTGATCTGAAGCATATTAACTCTCTCCTCAATGTGTTTAGCTGCCCTAAGCAGCAATTCGAAAGGATGTGGTGGCTTTATGTGTCTCCAATTAAACGTGTTATCCGCATCGTCACAGATAGGAAATAGTCATGAATTAGGGGAGAATTAATTAGTGGACAAGCATCCACCAAAATAGGAGAAGAATTGGGTAAAACTACCATTTGATAGAAAATAATCCGGAAATATTCGTTTTCTACCTTGAATTTTACTTTTGTATTGGATTGAAATATGAATTCAGTTTGAATTTACAACATATCAAGTGAAATGAATCAAATGAATATCTTGAAAAACATTTACGGTACTTACTGGGAAACGCTCTTTTCTTCTGATTACAAAAAGTTTTCACTAAAGTTTACAAAACATTCCAGAACCTGCCATTTATAACTGAATACTCAAATGTAAGCTTAGTCAATCACTGAGTAAACCAAATGACATTTACCTCAGAAACACTCAGCGCATTTGTCTCTGGCTAACGATTTGCTAACAATTTAATTAAAAGTCACTCTTTCCTCAGAGGCAATGCTCAGGCACATCTGGATACCAAACGGGCTACTTACACTCAAATTATGTGAGGAATCTTGTTTAATTTTCTAAAGAAGCAGTTGGGATAAAATGTCAAGTGGGGAAAAAAAACAACCTGCTGAAACAGATGTAGCAGAGTAAACATTATTTGGGCTGCATTTACATTGGGATATTTTGACACAGATGTGATTTTTAATTTTTTATTTTTGTACATATAAGACCTGACCTGTATCCTGTTCCGGTTTTTACATCATTCCACAGCCAAAAAGGGCTTGACTGGAAATAGCATCTTTTTAATCAGTAGCATCACTGTGATTGAACATGACCCCTAACACACGTGAGATCATTTTTGTAGCATTTGAGTGAAATATGTTGAGAGGTCTTCAAAGCATCACGCAATATAAGGATGAGGCAGACTAGGAGAGTAAAAGACTCCATACTGCTGCTCTGGCCAGCACTACATTACTTCTGTTGACCTCCATTTAATGAAAAATGTGATTGAGGCTGAGAAGTCAGGAGTTGCAAAATGGAGTCAACGCCATTGACAATTGAGAATGAGTGCTTTAAGTTTTGAATTTTGAATAGAAAAATATTCCACGGTTTGTCTGACTATCTGAATACACAACTTTCCCATCACATGCATTCTTTTGCCAAGCTATCATTCTGAGTAAATGCATTTATCTGTCACATAACAGTGACAATAACTTCAGAATGAACTGAAAAATCAGATGACCGGATATCATATATCATATTTAGAACTTCATTTGAATTTGGTCCATATTGGATGTGTAAAAAAAAAAAAAGAATAAACCTGATCAGAGCTGTTTACACATATGCAATAATATACGATCTGTGTCGGAAGTAAGCTTGAGTGTCTTGTACAGCACCATGGCTCTCGGTTTCTGCTCCTACACTGATACACTGAGTGGGTCTGCTAGTGCTACCTCTC
The DNA here is from genome assembly GCF_001660625.3 of Ictalurus punctatus. Classification (NCBI taxonomy): domain Eukaryota; kingdom Metazoa; phylum Chordata; class Actinopteri; order Siluriformes; family Ictaluridae; genus Ictalurus; species Ictalurus punctatus. Next base: position 6,137,484 of record NC_030418.2, on the reverse strand, counting down.
TCAACACTATTTTCTGTGCTTTGCATACTTTCATAATCTAAATTGCCCAGACAGCATTGAGAGAGTGGAATTCATTAGGCTATAGTTGAAAATATCATACATAGAAACCATTGATGGCTCCAGGGATAAGTATTCTGGCTGGCATTTGCCTGGATGAGTCAGTGAGAGACAAAGGGCAGCCTCTCATCTCCGTGCTCTGTGCTGTGTAATGACATGCTTGGAGCAGGTATCTTGGTGTATATGACTGATGGCTGAGCGATATTGACACTACCAGGCTGCATCGGATCACCATCGTGGTCTAAGGTGGGCAGAAATTGCTGACATCGATACCATAGAGACAAGCTGAGTACAATCTTTTCACACAGTTTCAAATGTCACAGATATACTAGAACACGGTGACTTTCACGAAAATCTCCACTAGGTTTGCATAACAATTCTACCGTGATTCATTATCCTCTAGACAGACAGCAGTAGGTTATTCAATTACATATTTAATAACTACTTAATTTGGAGTGGCATAACTTTCCAGTATGATTAAAAAAAACGTCAGTTACGATTATACATAGCTCATTAAAAATTTCTACAGACAATCTGTCCCCATGTTCATGTTTTTGAAATATGGCTTGCTGTGATTTCAAACTGCTCCTACAATACAGTGTTAAAGTTATTAATTCCAAGGCTCTGTCGAATTCTCGAATCAGAAAGGTGTGGATTCATTTTCGATAACAACACGGCTCTGACAGTGGTTCCGGCTGTACCATAAATAATAGGTTTATATTAATGCGTTTGTTCTAATATGTTATCGTTTCTATAGTAACAGTTTGTTCACAGGGACTTCGATGGTGACTGTGCAACATTAACTACGCTTAATAATAAACTGATTAAAAAAGTGCCACTAATTATTGTTTATTGATGTTAATTACATATTTATGGTAGGTGTCTCGGTTGTCTGGTCTTTATAGTGGCCACACACGGGAGAGTCTTCAGGAGTTTGCACTTTCTGGTTTCTTTGTAAAACGCAAGTTGCTTTATTTTGCCTTATTAACTTCAATAATAAAAAATTCAGGGAAATAATCCATGCCAGAGTGTTGTGATACATTACCACTCATACTCTTCATTCATTCCTTGTACTTTGAAATGGTTATCATATACAACATTATCAGTAGTAATTAAGCCCATAATATAGATCATAATGGTATCGGATATTACCGGTAATCTCACAATCAAGTATATTAACTTCTAAAAACCATTTGGCATGCAGCATAAATATGACCTGAAGAAAAATTCAGTTACAAGTATTTTAAAAATAGAATTCAAACTAAAAAATGATGGCACAATGTATTACTAGACATTTAAAAGTCTTTAACTCTCTTGAAATAGGCTACCAGCAGGAACAATAACAGACCGCATGTCTAAAGTGCTCAAGTTGATTACTGGAGATCTGAAATAATGGGTTACTAGCTGCACCATTACCCTTATATCAGGGAAAAGACTGGTCATTACTGAAAAAAAAACAAAAAACTTTCTTAGAACAATTCACAGGCCACCAGACTATAAATACCTTTTCTTAAAAAAGGCAGAAAAACATGCTCCAGAGATTGCCTGTGCTCAGCATGAGGTACAATGTCTATACAGTATCACCAACTTGTATGCCTGAATGTACGTTGTCAATATGTGCTCTTCCATTTGCATGTCCATCTAATTTAGGAAGAAGTGGTTTGTGACAATGGATTTTGATAGGGCAGGATGACAATAATGATGCCATAATTAAGTTGTTGGGATATCACACTTGACTTATGCTATAGGCTGCTATCTACTGAATTTTTAGAGAAACCCGATAAGCAGAGAAAGCAAGAATTGAATGAACAACAAAATTGTACACCAGTTTTCAAAGAAAGAACCGAAAGCCAGTGACCTTCAGCACAGATGAACAGGCCTACACAAAGTCAACCAATACGATTCCCAAACATCTCTGACACCCCACTGCTCCCTCTCTGTTTAATGTTCCTCATTTATAAAGAATGTCTTTGGATTGCAGCTTTATTGGTGCAATTATGGTTTTGGATTGCAGATAATTACACTCCAAAGACACATTAACAGCCTAGCTAGTCATGTAGCTAACTAGATAACAGTGTAGATTAAACATGCTAAGCACATCCTTTCTAATCAGGGAAAGGGCAGAAAACCATGGACTAAAAAGATTGCTCTTTCTGAACTTCCATTCAAATGGATGTTTTAAAAAAGAAATTCAACTGTGTTCAGTACAGCAGGTGTGATTCCCATCGCCACTGTCACAGTATGCAAGATGAACACAGAAGAGGTCATTTCATCAACTGTCCTGTCCACTGCTCCATCCCTATTCGTAAACAAAATGCTTGTAGAGAGAGCATGGGGCACCGTGAGTCGTGGCCCAATGGGCCGCTATTAGCACTGGTTCTATATTTTGACCACTAGGTGCAATAATTACTCGATGGAGCTAAATGGGGAGGTGAACAAGTCAAAGGAGGCAACATTGGCTTATATGCAGCTGTCAAATGGCACTCAAAAGAGTTAATTAGTATTTCAATTAAATTTAATGCCACTGAATTTACGTGTCCTTAAAAAACTGACAATAATTGTATTTATGCTCATTCCATTGCATGAATCAAAGTACAGCATTTGTATTGTATCAAGCGCCTAAAAGCAGGTTCCAAGATACAGACAAGAACAGTGTTCACAGGCAGCGGTGATCATATACAGAAATATCTGTAAGGAACCATCCAAATGAACAAATCTGAGAAGATGGATAAAGAAGGAAGGTTTTATATATACACCATACACATTCACACTCACAGTCATTCACACCCAGGGGCACTGTATTGTAGCCAATCTACCTATTGGCATGTTTTGTATTTTGGAGGGGTTTTTTGAGGGGAAGAACCCAGAGAACCTGGAAGAAACCCACACAGACATAAGAGAGCATGCAGTATACTGTATATATGGTACATAATTTATTGGTTATATAAATAACACATAAAAAGATGAGTGTGGGATATTCCTTGTGTGTAAAAGATATCAAGTTATTGCCATGGCAACTTATAAATATACATAAAGCTGCACAGAGTTGAGCACTGGCAGCTTGTGCTTGTTATCTGTTATGTCTGGTGGAAAGGCAGAGAAACAAAGAGAGAGAGAGAGAGAGAGAGAGCGAGAGAGAGAGAGAGAGAGAGAGAGAGAGAGAGAGAGAAGGGCCACCTAAAAATGCCGCCTAAAAATGCAGTCAAGTGCAATCATAAAACCTACATACCGCTTCAGCTAAGCAAATTCATCAAGATTTATTTTCTTAGTAGACTATAAATGACCTTCCTCTACTAAAAATAGAGACAAATAAAGCAGTGTGTCTTGGTCCTAGGGCACTGTAGAACTGGAATACTGTGTATGCTGCGGCAAAGATGCCTGCATGTGTTCTGATAATTCAGAGGGAACGGGGAGCTGGAGCTCTGGGTGGAATTGGTGCTAAATAAAACAGTAGCAGCAAGTAGGGGAGAAAAAAGAAGGCGAGAGGAAAGGAGAGGAGGAGAGGGGGGAGGAGGCAGTAAATGACTGTTTCAGCCTGGCTCGGCAGGAGACATCGACCCAGCGGAGCGTGCGCTGGCATCACCCAGCGCCATAGATAAGCAAAGGTTATTTTTGGGTTAAGGCTCCTCCATGTTCGAAGGCATGGTGAGACTCACAGCCCACACACTACACTCGCAAGACTCCAACCCTGAATCAGGACTTCATATAAGCTGAACATGTACTTGTTAAATCGCCTGGTGCCTTTGAGAGGGTGCAGCCAGTGAAGAAAGAGAAATATAAAGATTGGAGAGATGTTTATTCTATCTGTGGCAGTCAGGTCTGAAATCTCTACTGAGTGAGATTCGTGATGGGAGAATGGCAGCATTTATTAATTGCCAAGGTGCAGTCTGATCCCATCTCACCACGCAAAAGAAAACCCGTCATTAGTTCCAGGTAGGATTGCATGCACAAGCCAAATGTGTCTTCGATGGCAAGGAAAGAAATATCTTTCCAGAACCTACTGGAACATACTGTATTTCTTCAGGCTTAAAGGATGTGACTGTTAGCTTCTGCCTCTATTTTGGCATTTGGTGGTACTATAAAAGAGCTGCAGCTCTCTAAATCACACTCGAGATGTGTTTGCATCTTGAGAGGCTAGTCAACGTATGATTCAAGCGAATATAACTATGCTTACATGCACAGTAAAGTATACCGATATGAATTGGAATTTGGTGATATTCTAATTAGTATTGAGTCATTTAAACACTGAAATCCGGTTACCCGATTCAGATTAAGACAAGATTCTCATTCCTCAAATTCTGAATCCCACCCCTGGAAGATGCCTGTTTTAATCAGAAACGTGTTGCATGTAAACACCTTATTCAGAAAATCCACTGAAAGGAGATATATGCGCATGCTCAGTCCGCATGGAATTGTACATGCTAGCAGATACTTAGCTGTAGGCTAGGCATTTAGGAATGGCAACTCTAAACGGCTAAACGGACGCAACCATGTATACAGGAATATTCCGATACCTGTACGCATATAAACATCGTATTCGGAATATGGCTGCAACCCGAATATAGACCTTAAACGGAATTTGATGTGCATGTAAACGTCGTCTATGACTCAGGTTTAGCTTTGTAGTTTGTAGCAAACATTAGCCACAGAAAGCGATAAATAAATTACTTGAAATCCAGCTCTTCTCTCCAATCATTCTATTCACCTTATTTCTCTCAGAACAGCATTGAAAACACTGCAAGATTTATTATTACATTAAAAAAAAAGAATCACTGTATTCATTTCTCAGGTTGGAAACTGAGACAGGTTACAAAACATTCATTTAAAAAAGACAGCACGCAAAATGCTTCTCCCTTCCTTGAGAATGCGATTAGCTGTTCCACCTCGCTGGCTTGCTGAGTCCTACAATTATGTAGGCTATTGTTAATAAAGCGTTCTATAAATCCATTGCTCTGAAATGTCTTGCTATTATAGAAGTTAAGTATTTTGTTCCGCTTCTTCCTGCATCACATTAGATTCGTACTGGACACATCTCAACTAATGAATATTTATGACCATCAGAGGTCTGCTTATGAATATTAATGAATAGTAGACATTTTCAATTAAAGCTGGTTATTAGTTGGAAAAGCAGAGAAAGGCTTTCCAGGAGAAATGGTTACAATGACTTCGAAAATAATGTTTGGAGTAAAATTATTGCGCTGCGTTTCACAGACATTCAGGAATAGCAGGAAACAATAAAATATAGTACATTTACTACAAATTGGATTCTAGTTTTTAGTACTAAAACAAATAAGGTTTCTGTTCAACAAATTACCAACCTAGATTAAGATTAAGAGTACCATGCTATAATTAATTTATCTTAAGTGTAATGCTGTAGCATCTATGATTTTGGCCAATTTTGTACTAAACAGCACTACAACAAATCAGTAGCTCATTGAGGGGGAAAAAAACCCACAGTAACACTGCCTGTATGATTTAGAGTTATTCAGAACAGCTGATTCTGTGAAAATATTAGACACCTGTCCAGCCACAGGAGAAAATAAAATAACTACACTATGGGTGTAACATAATGTCACTGTCTGTATAGCGTGTGGCTTAAACCGGAACAATTCATTAATTTATTTAATTATCTGTTTTATTTTATTTATGTAATTTTTATTAAATATCACCCCTACCACTATATCCCAGGAAACACTGTAAAAAAAAACATGGTGTGTATGGTAGCATGAATTCTGCTTCTGACAGCTCCTCAACCTCAGCTACATCGCTCGAGTTCATAAATTGGTCTCGACCTAAACCTAACCCTCTTGCACAGATATTATTTTTCTTTTTTAACTGCCCACAATATTACCTAACAAATTTAGTTGGTTCTATTTCTAAAAATAAAAACTAAATAATAGCCTGATTTAAACCACCACGACCCGGACTAGGCAGTTACTAAGGGTGAATGAATGCTTCAAATGCATCACACATTAATGAACATGGTCTTTCTTTGTCCCCTGAGCTTTGAATCTGACCGCCTGCTCATGCCTGCATGAAAGTAAAAACCTGTTCCCACAGGATCCCAGTCCCAGAGTACATATGTAGTCTCAACCAGATGCCTTGAGAGAAAAGCTAGCTTATCCAATTAAAAAAAGGTTAATTTGCAGGACTTCAGCAAAGAAAACAATAATGTATTCGTGGCTTACAAAAAAAATTGTGCACCTCCTATTGGTATTTGTATTTGTACCAGTTTAGAAATAATGTTTTTTTTTAATTATTATTTGGTTACATCCCTATAGTATACACAAGAGGATTATGTATACTCACATAATTGGACGCAAGGTCTGGGTGTAAATAATCGATACCTGTGAAAATTGCAAAACATATGCTTTATCAGTGGTATAAATATAATACATAAGCAAAATAGATCATTCAAAAGTATGTCACTGAAAACAGTAGGTAGAAGTTAACTAATTAAAATGGAAAATTATATATATATATATATATATATATATATATATATATATATATATATATATATACCATCATCCATGATGGCGATGGTCACTCCTTTTCCAGTGTAGCCCATCTTCCAGGCCTCAGCCACGTTGAGGTCCAGCCCGGGGGTGCCGTCCGCCTGCCCTGTATTTATCTAATCAACAACACAATATGGACCTGTTCACATGAGCTGAACACTCCAGGTGTGTGGACATTATAAAATTAGTCACAACCATAACAATGTTACAGGGCAAAATAAAGGTCACTGATAATAGACCGGTTGCTGGGAGACATTTAAAAATGACAATCTCAATAAAGGTGACATTCTGTTTTCATAAAGCAGACATAGTACCCAGGAATGATAAAGTCATGGAGGAATAGAGAAGGCTTGTTGAAGATGCTGGCTCGAGGATTACACTGATCGCCGAAGAGAAAAAATATTTAAATTAAGATTATCAGCCGGGTGCACACTAGCTTAGTGGATAGCCCGTTCGCCCCACACTGCCAGGGTTGGAGGTTTGATTCCTGCCGCTGTCCTGTGTGTGCAGAGTTTGTACGTTCTCTCCGTGCTGTGGGGGTTTCCTCCGGGTACTCCGGTTTCCTCCCTCAGTCCAAAGACATGCATGGTAGGCTGACTGGCATGTCCAAATTGTCCATAGTGTATCAATGGGTGTGCAAATGTATGTGATTGTGGCCTGCGATGGATTGGCACCCTGTCCAGTGTGTACCCCGCCTTGTGCCCGATGCCCCCTGGGATAGGCTCCAGGTTCCCCCCACCTTGAAGGATAAGCAGTATAGAAAATGGATGGATGGATGGAACATTATCAGCCATTCTGATTGATTTGTCATGAACAGCTATGGTACTGAAGGTCAGGCATAAAGGCATGAAGACAATAAAAGTTGTAATTACTTACAAGGTACCACTGCTTGGTAAAAAGTGGATCATTCAAACCGATGTCAAAGTCATTGATGTCTCGATAGCCTCTCTTCTGACGTTCGAATCCCGCCTGTAGAATCACTTTTTTTACCTGAGACATAAAATAAAACGCGCAAGCACTGACATTTTCTGAAATCATTCACAAATAATTTTTTTTACTGAAAATATCATAAGAAATATGAGAATTCATGAGATTTCCTTTTGGATATGAATGACACATTTATCACTCTGTTAAATCTCCTGGGCTGTACTCCATATCACAACAGAAGCTGAAACCTACAGAGACCAGACCCATATTCAGCAGACAGTATGTGGTGTGATAAGACCTTCGGAACAAAGAATGCCTGTATTGTGCTCTCGGATTTGCATGTTCTCTCGCTTTCATCGAACAGACATTGTGCAGATTAAAGGCAGGGCTAATTTAAGAAAGGCTTTGAAAGCTCTTTGATAGCCATCAGAACAATGACTATATACAATATTGTATATTATATAAGGCAATAGAACAAACAAGTCCTCACAATTGCTCTGTGTAATTTCGGGTTAATAATATGCCATTCATGTCAATGAATTCTTTATCAATAGTTGCCTTAGATATAAGGTGACGCCAGGAAATACAGAATAAATGAGCAAGTCTGTAATTAAAGAGAAGGCTGTGTCCCTGGATAGTCCTGGGTTTTTTTTTTAACAGGAAAGGATGAAATTGAAACGATTTGACATTGTGCTGTCAGTATGTTCAACACCTGAATATGCTGAAATGGTATCCTTCTTTAAATATAGTTATACACGAAACCATGATGAAAAATTGTGCAAGTCATGGGAAGCTAACTCACCAGGGATATAACTTATGTAAAGCCTTCCATATTAGAACTTTCATAAGATAGAAGAGGAAGGACTGGAGTTGTGTATGATTGAATATGTATCTATAGACCACGTCAGGTTCCACTCCTGTCAACCAAAAACATGAGTCTACAGTGAACACAGGCTCACCAAAATGTTTTTTCCAGTATTCAACTGTCCAGTTTAGGTGAACCTGTGCCCAATGTAGCCTCGGGTTCGTGTTCTCGGTGGACAGGTGTGGAACCTGATGTAGTCTTCTGCTGTTGTAGGCCATCTGCCTCAAACTTCAATTTCTTACATGTTCTGAGATTCTTTTCTGCTCAACACAGCTGTAAAGAGTGGTTACTTGAGTTACTGTAGCCTTAATGCGATACCATTGGATAATCCCAAATATGATAAAGATCTCATTTTCGATTGAAGAAATAATAAAAATGTGTCATATGTTGCCCATTTTTGTCAGTATATGCTGAGTATAAAACCCTAACCCTACCTGTCATGGATTTATGGGTAGCCTATTAAGTAAGCTGTCAAGAATAATCCTGAAGAACATGCTGTTGAATTTTATTATACTAAATTCGCTGGGTGCTTTAATACCATCATATATTGGTTATTTCAACATGTCATTCCCAAAAGATTTCATTAGCTCCCCCTCTTTAAATAGCAGTCAGATATGCAGATCAGCGAATATCGCCAGCTGTCGTATGGCATAAATGAGATTCGACGGGAATCTGTGGGAGCAGGTAGCTTGCTAAGTACTGTTTTAATGAAATTCTTGGCAAGGCTTTGAGAGAAACCGTTTAAAGAATATGAAATAAAACGAGCAAGAGAGGTCTACTGTATCGAAAACAGACCATTTCTTCTCAATTAGAAGTGAGCATTCCCAGCAGTGCCCTCTTTTCTACCTCAGCACGCAGTTTACACATTAAAAAAAATGCATCTCATGTAGTTAAATGTCAGTGTGCAGTCCCTGAAAACTGCTGTAAAATGGTTCACTGTGCTTATGCTAATGCTGGGAAATTCACGAACATGAAAATATCCTGGTTGGAACAAGTGGTGAGTTTAACAGTCAAAGATTTTCACACGTGTTAGGATTTGTATGAATTTTGTGTTGTCGGCCTTGGTTTTTATTTTGTGATAAATGGTACATACATCTCACACATTTGGAAATAAAATTTTCAAAAATATTTCAAAATTCTGAAAGAAAAGGTTGACTCACTGGCAGCTGTTTTGCAATTATTTGTGTGCAAAATTGCACAATGGCATACCAGGTGCTTCAGAAATGTCTGAACCTATGAAACCTTATGACATCAAATTTTCGTATGTTTTTTTTTCGGATTTTCACAATAAAATCAGATCCTCGTGATAACAACTAATCTTATCTCAGATGCTACATTTTGAGCACCATATTATCTCTGCTTAAGAGGAGAATGTGGAGCAAGAAGGACAAATCCATTGAGTATATTGATTTCACATGTGTAATTTGATATTTCTTACTCATCAGGATATGCTGTTACAGAAAATAATCCATGACGGGATGGTGTTTAGTGGCCAGACAAGTTACTCTTACCGCCTATAAGTGGATAATTTTCCTATAACAGCACAATGACGGGTTTTATTCCTCTTATACCACAGCAGTGTGCCAATGATTATTATTTTTTATTTAATTATGAATGGCACATTATGGTTTTTAAACATACATAGTTACCTTTAATGTTATGGAACATCCATGGGACAAGTTCCTGGTTTAGATAGTCAACAACTTATGATCAATCCGATTTGAGAATTATGGTATAAGATATATTAAATGCTGGTACAAGAACTACAATTATTTCCCTTTTCAGTGTACCTGAACAAAAAACAAACAAACAAACACTATAAGCAGGAATTAAGTGAACCCTGCTTCCCTAAAACCTTCAAGTTTATGTCCTGTCCAAAATTCATATTCTCCCCTCAGCTGCATAATTTCTCCAGCCTTACAGGATAAATAGTAATAGCATGGCAGCACATAATACTATAGTGCATAGATTTTTTTTGGATGTATAAAATGTAAAACATGGATAAAATTGGGATTTGGAAAGTGTCATGTAATATCAGAGACGGAGCTCTGGACTACAGTTCCCAGCAGCCACTGCACCACATCATCATGTCACATGACCACCTGCACCTGAGTTTCATTCTTGTTAACGAGCACTTACAGGTATTTATAGCCACAGTTTGCACTACACTGGTTGTTTTACATTTGGCTTTCTTTACTGTTGGTCCTGTTACTGTGTTGATGGCCTTTTGTTTATGTTTATCTTTATCTTTATCCTATGTGTTTCGCCACAAGGTCATAGTGTCTTTTTGTGTATTATTTTGGTCTTTATTAAAACTTATAATCGGCACTTGCATCCGTCTCTACCTCCAATCGTGACAGAAAGGACTGGAAGGCTTCCATTTTTTCCTTAATAGTCTATGCACTGTGTATTTGACTGACCACAGGCTTGTTCAAATTAATAGAAAGTCTGAAATGCATAACCAAAGCAATAAAAGGTTCAGCCTAGGAGTTTCTCAAGATTTCATTACAGCTCTGCAATCATTCTAAATACATCAACAGGTGGTTTGTATGTGGTATCTGTCTGAGTTATCAGCACAACCAAAGCAAAAAATAGCACATTGTTAAAAGAATGCACACTACACATGACTACTAGGGGCTTGAAACCAAGTCTGGGAAATATTGTAGCATAAGTGTTGAGTCCAAAAGGTTAGACAATGGCTATTAATTTGTAAGAAAATCTGAGCCAGGAGTAAATCCTATACATTAAAAAAAATCCAGTAGGTTGGATAAGCTATGTATCATCACAACACAGAGAACACATATAAACATCCTCAATGATCTATGCATCTTCCTCTCTTATCAAGCTCAGCACTTCTGCTCTTCTGGTGTGAGCTATAGGACATTATTTACAATAGCCTGTCTGATCTCTGGCAGTCACCGCTGCTCTTCAAAATGGTACCCAAGACCTTTTCAACCAGTGTTTGCTTCATGACATGTAATAAAGTAATGACTCAAACAACCAAAACATAAAATCAAAAGTCTGTACTCTAAATTGTTCTTTCTACATACTCTGGCATATTCTGAGGTGTCGTAGGTAAAAGGTCATACGTAGCCTATAATGAGACAGTTACTCAGCAACACAAAAGGACAAAAAAGGAAGACATAAAGAGGATCGAGAGCATAGCAAACACTGCGATTGTCTCAGAGAAAACAACTAACTGATTGGACAGTGAGCATGAACTGAGCCGAAGTAGGAAAACCGGAGTACAGGATCAATATGAGGCACTCTATATCAAACCCTTGAATACAGGTTAAGACTTGAAAAAGCTCGTCTATGTCCTTGCATTGATTGTTGAAAAGCTAACCAGCACAAGCCTGAATAGTCCTTTGCTTAACGTTTATTGATGCCTGACACAGAATTTGTTGAGAAGCCGATAAACTTGATCATTTTAGATTTCAAACACAGCTGTTAAAAGCGTTGCTCGTGTCACTTTAAATACTAATGGTGCCAAATACCAACATCACTTTAAAAAAAAACAACTCTGTAGTAGCTTTAGTAAATATGTGTTCGTTTTAACACCGTTCCATAAGCGCTCCAAACTCTGCGTGTTCCTGCATCATTACCTCTACTGTTCATATCACATAGCTATACTTAATTTCTTCATTCACAATGTTTTGTACAGAACAAATACACTTACTCATGCCATGTTAATAGGAGCACTTGTTCCCTTGTTCATTCATGCAATTATCTAATCAACCAATCATGTTGCAGCATAATTCATAACGCCATGAAGATGCAGGTCAAAAGTTTCCATTATCAGAATAGGCAACAAATGTGAACAAATCTCAGTGACTTTGGCATGGTTGGTGCCAGACAGGTTTAGTTTGAGTATTTCAGAAACTGCTGAAAAGCTCTGGGGATCTGTGTAGCATTTAAACAGGATGGTGTGAAAAACATCCAGTGAGCAGTAATGAGAGATGTCAGACGAGAACGGTCAGACGTAACAAGGTTTGACTTAACAAGAAGGATACTGTAACTTAAATAACCACTCTTTACAACCGTGGTGAGCAGAAAAGCATCATGGCGGATGGACTGCAACGGAAGAAGATGGTATCATGTTCCACTCCCGTCAGCCAAGAACAGGAATCTGAGGCTACAGTGGGCTACAGACTCACCGAAACCTGACAGTTGATGATTGGGCAGCCTATACATAGTGCTTATTTAAATCAGTATACATATAAAACATACAATGATTCAAAACTAAGCGTACACCATTTTAAAAGTGCATGACCACCAGCTCGTACAGCTGCTCGTAGACTTAACAGTGTTGAAACATTTCTCTTCCAGTTAAGACTTCAAGGTTTATCAGCTACAAAATTCTGTAGAAAAAAACATGCTCATAAATATGTTTGGAATTTTTGTGCCTTTTCAAGCCTATCCCGTCTTGTGTGTAAATTTGCTGATAAATGCATCGCCTCAGCCGGAATTCTCATCGAATAGCTGCATAAACACTACATTCATTCTTATTCACATGTGTATGATGACGAGCCTCAGTCTATCCTAAAGGCCATGTGTGCATCTAACATAGCAATTTGCATAAATCTACACTCATGAATTACTATATACAGTAGAGGCGGAAGCAGCCGAACTCATGATTCCCATGATGTCAGAGGAAAAAGGGAAAGTAAATAAGAATTATTTCAGAAAACTAGTTTAAGTATGCCATAAAATGCAAAGGAGTGATTCGGTGTATAATCACAGTTAACTGTATATCTCCTTATATGGCAGAAACATCTGTTTTTATTTCTGCTACCCTACCTATTTGCCAAAAATCAAAAAGACATCCACCTTTCCAGCAAGTCTGTGCAATATGTGACGTGTTTTCTCTGACGAGAAAGCTGAGTAAGGCTGCCTGCCTTAATTGTTACTCACTAGTATGTTAGTTTTATAGCGTATATCATGCTTTTTTTTCATTTCTGAGTACAAACCATACCATGTCTTTATTAACAAACTCTAAAGAAGTTTTATGTTTCTCACTAACAGTGTGTTACTGACATGTTTGTTGATTTTTATTGAGAAATACTTTACGTATCAAATTATTTACTATTTTACATTTCAGAAAGGTACAGTGTGTACTAACTGGATGCCGAGCAGGACGAGGTTTTTTTTTTAAATATCATTATACTGCATATGAACAGAACAAAAATGTATATAGTGTTGCTCAATTTTCATTTTTTTCCCCCATCAAATAATTTTATAATGATATTTAAACTCTTCCAGGAAAGCATTAGCCTTGGGATTGGCCCTGATGATAAGTACTGATAAACAGCACGGACATTCATATATGTCGATTTATGTATATATAAATAGACAAAAATACTGTTTGACAAGCTACAATGTTCTCCCACCCTCTTTAATATTATTATGTACAGTATACTGTGATGAACATTATTATTAAGACCTTTGAAAACATGGTGATCTAATTTTTTAGGCTGCATCACCCTCCCCTATTAACTATTGTTTTCCAGGGACTGGAATTGGGCCGGTTTCTATGGGAACTAAACACTGAGCTTGTAGGCTCACCCGTCGGTCCTCATCCAGATGCTGGTGGCGACGAAGACTGCGTTTCCTCTTCGTTTTAGGAGGGTCCCGGGGGTAGAAATGAAAAAGTCTCTCGCCGAAGGGAAGCTTGAAGAAAAGACAAACAGCTTGCATAAGGTTCTGTAAAAATATCTAAGGTGTACATGGCTGTGCATTAGCGGCCAGCGACGGAACAAATATAATACGTTCATTATGTTCAATGAAAGATTTGATCAAGGTCACTGAATTGACCGTGATAAATGCCCTTTTTTCTATCCAGATGAATTCTTACTAAAGATTTTCGACTATGTGTAATAGTGTCTTACTGGAAAAAAGACGACAACCAGACCAAACGTCAAACGAGGCCCAAGAGTGATAAGTAAGATAAGTAAGTAATCTTTGAGATATATGTCCAGTTTACAGATTTAAATGCACATGGGAGTGAGACAAAGTAATTATAGCACAATTACAAAGTTGAGTCGATGCATCATTTCTGTGATACAGTATGTGAAATCTTCTAAATAGAAAAATTAGGCTACAAGCACGGGAAATTTTGAATGCCTGACCAGACCTGCTTTCCACATCATTAGATGTTGTAACAGTCCACTGCACACACACACACACACACATACACACACAGCTCATATTTTGACATTTGACCAAACTCATTATAACATTAATAATATCCTCAATTCACTAATAAATTTGCTTTATGATTACTGAATAAATAAGCGGCAGGACACGGGAGGGCAGTATGCTTCAGAAATGGATGACTAGCAGTGGATGTACTTTAATGTTGTGTGAACAGGCAGTAGTATTTTCTATTATCAATAAGAAAACTTATGTCTCTTAATCAAATCAATGGACGCGAGGCACTGGTTATGTATATCTCACATCCTGCACATCCATCCATCCATGTGATTGGACAATTTCTGACGTCATAATGTAGCCTACTGTTTGGTTCTGAACTACGGCTATATTGTTATATATGTATAGTGTGGCTTAAGATTACAGTGATACTGATTGTACAGCCTGTCTTAAAGATGTCATTTTAAAGGTGATTTATTTGGAGGTTCATGACTGCTAGAATTGCATATACATGAATATACATATACACATACATATACCGATCATTTTAAGGGTATAGTATGGAATATATGTAAGGGAAATATGTTCTCAACATATATACCTGCACACGGTTGATTTGAAACTGAACTGGAAACCTGTCACGATTTATTTATTTATTTTGGCAACTTTAATCAGTAGATATGATCCAAAGACATGTCAGGTTTGGTGACTGATATGAACATACAGTAGTTTGCAAGAGGCTGTTTGAACATTGCCTTTTATTTCCTAAAAAAAAAAAGAAAAAAAAAAAGGTATATTCTTTGTTTAATGTACTGTATACTGATGTTTTCATGGTTAAGTGTTAGAGTTAAGGTGCAGTTCTGTGTGTTCTATAACACTCTTGTTAGTGAACAGACAACTCATTAGATCTTGGTTCGTAAACTTTAACTGGCCACAACACAAAGCCTCATTTCAGCTGAGAAGGGAACAAGAAGAAAAGAAAAGAAAACAAGAAAAGAAAACAAGTGCTGGCCAATTGTCCATCTCCTTTGTAAACTTTGTGCATTTAACTGAACAAACGACTCTTGCAAAGGCTTTACAGAACATCTTCTTAATTCGGCATATGTCTGACAGATCAAAACTATGGGCTGTTAAAGGATGTTTTGGCTTTGTTAGTAGTCTTCAAGTTTCAGCAGCAAGCAATCTCGAGCATAAATAAGAACCTATTTTTGGTGTGTTTTGCAATTTCGTGATCAATTCTTACCTGTCTGGCACTCCCAAAGCCATACTCAAGTGCAAGTTGGTGTGCATCTTCATTCCCTCCCTCGTGTAATTGCACTAAAAGATGGTTTGTGAAAATTCCCTCCTCAGTGGCTCCGGTGAAGAAGAGCAATGCAGTAAACAACAGCAGAGCGACTGCTGTCCCATATTTCACGGTTCCGAGCATCGCGCCTCTTTTGCGTCTCCTTGTTTTAAGTGATTGATTGTTTTTTTTAATGGTTTGTTTTTGTTTTAAATAAAAACGAGGCGCCTGACACGACTTTTATCAGGGTTTTTCAGGAGTCATCTCGTCGTCCTGTGGATTGTTTTTTTTTTTGCAGGCTGGAAAGAACGTTCGGAACGTTCGGTCGGTCGTGCGCTGCGCGAGATGAGGTGCGCGCGCGCGGGACCCAATCTACATTTCTCAGCTCGAGCGCTTTCATCTATAATTCAGCGGCCTAAACGTGCGGGGTCTCACTCACGTGACGTTCCGCGGCGTGCTGGCCAATTGCGCTGCGGTGGGCGTGGTCACAAACGATCGATTCTCCGCCCCTGTTCTTTCTCCTTGCTATAAAAGAGGCTCCTTTCAGCACCCTGGAGAATTCCCCCAATCAGGTTCAATTAAGAATGAAACGCTCCATGTCGTTTAAAACCTACAGAATTTGGTTTTACTTTTCTCTCTCGCTCTCTCTTAATTAATCTATTAATTGCTGTTAATTAATTTATTAATTATTTTACTCAGTAATTACTCAAAATTCAGGAATTGTTGTACTATTCCTACATCACAGCATATTCACACAATATATTTTCATTATAATAATAATAATAATTATTAATTATTATAATTAATGAATTGTAATAATAATAATCATCATCATCATCATCATCATCATCATCATCATTATACAGCATTCATAGATACATCATTATATTCATTGTCTACCTACACCAGTATGACCTGTCACACAGAAACAGCACAATAGACACATTACTCACAACACTCAAGGTCTTCTCCCAGGCTCCTAGGACGTAGTGATAAGTCTTCACTCATTAAACACTATTCCAGTCACTGTATGTTCTGCACCATGACACTGTTATAACAGTCAGTGTTGTTTTGTATTCATTGTGTGGTCTTCATAGTACCTGTGCCCACTGTAGCCTCAGATTCCGTTTCTGCTCTTGTAGCCCATCTGCCTCAAGATTTAACATGCTGTGAGATACTTTTCTGCTCACTGCGGCTGTAAAGAGTGGTTATATGAGGTAGCATACTGTAGTCTTCCTGTCAGCTCAAACCACTCTCTTCTGACCTCACTTATCAACAAGCATTTCCGTCCATAGAACTGGTGTTCAGTGGATGTATTTTGTGCTGCGGTTCACTGTATGTAGCCTATTGTATGTTCCACACTGTTATACTGTTCTATAAGTTGAGTCCTGCCATATTTACTATGTTGTCCCCATTGTACCGAGTTTACTTTTAATTGTCATGTACCTTGCTGTTCATTTGCACTGCAATGGTCCTAATTTACACTACATGTTGCCTGATGATTCACTGCTGTAACTTTGTATAATATGTTGCACAAAGGCTTTAGAAAACACTATTCTACTGTATACTCATATATGGCGAGATGATAATAATCTTCTCTCTCTACTCGCTGTTTGTCTATTAAAGCAATAAGCCACTCGAGGGTTTGCGTTACAGTGATTTTATCACGTGTAAGAGTGTGAGGCACGATGTGAAGCACAGTGCCTAAAACCCCCTTACCCATGATAAAATCACTGTAATGCACACTCTCAAGTGGCTTATTGCTTTAATAAACTGTCAACAAAAACCATATGATAAAATCCAGTGTTCAATAAACACAATCTTTTGCTCCTAAGCAACATAGTAAGCAAAAATTAAGGCATTCCACGGACAGATCAATAGCTTAAGTGTAACAGATTTATTGCC
Source organism: Ictalurus punctatus (assembly GCF_001660625.3). Classification (NCBI taxonomy): domain Eukaryota; kingdom Metazoa; phylum Chordata; class Actinopteri; order Siluriformes; family Ictaluridae; genus Ictalurus; species Ictalurus punctatus. The sequence continues at coordinate 6,119,780 of NC_030418.2, read as the reverse complement.
TTAAAACCTTACACATTAACACAGAATTCAGTTACTGTGATGCCTCTTAGTTCTGCGTATAACCAAGGATTTTTCAATGGATTCAGAAGCAGGTCACCAGGTTTTAGAACCAAAACTATCCATTTTATTTAATTTTTTTCTTCCTTGATGGCAAACACTGTAAATGTTTTGGAGCATTGCAGGAGTGTGGTATCAATTTTGGTTGAAATGTCTAGACTTATGTGTCTTTCTGGAATAGTGTGTCCTTTGCATTTTTTGCTGCAAGAGATTTATAGTCTCTAGAGTAATATGCCTTCTGGGTATATGTACCCCATGTGTGCCATGTAGGAAAGGAGGAAAAAGGAACATTCTTTAGGCTTAATACCAGATGGCTCATTGCTGCTTATATAAGTGGTTTATATTCAATTCAATTATACTCAATTCTGTTCAATTCAGCAAGCTTTGGTTGTGTTTCATTAAAAATAATGTACATAATGTCAATAATGGCTTCCGCAAAGTATACAATGCACAAAATAGTGTTATTGCCATGTATGCAATTTTTGCAACATTATGCAACAAAATTATGCAACACCTATTTATGCAATTTTGTACATTTGAAAACTTTAAGTAACAAAACAAATTAACATATAACATAACATAACATAATGTAAACATTGCAGAGGTAATATATATATATATATATATATATATATATATATATATATATATATATATATATATATATATATATATATAAAATAAAACAATAAAACAATAAAACTTTTGGTATCCTCAAGTTTTGGTGAGTAATTTGCTTAAATTAAAGCTAGTTTTGTGACACAGAATATCTAATAAAAGGTCTAATTTCACATCAGCACAGCAAATATCACTATACAGTTATAGACATACAGTACATGTACATTGAGGAACATTATTCTGAAATTGTTCCACAAATTGTTGATGCAGTTTTTCGCAGATTGGTGAACCTCATCTTTACTTCTGAAAAACTCTGCCTCTCTAAGACTTATTGACCTGTTGCCAATTAACCTCCAGCTGTTTCTTTTTAGTAATGATTACTTTTCCAGCCTTTTGTTAACCCCTGTCCCAACTTTTTTGAGATGTGTTTTTTTTAAATGTTACATTTCCTCAGTTTAAACATTTGATTTGTTTTCTATGTTCTATTGTGAATAACACACATTTATGAGATTTGAATGGATTTATGAGATTTGCAAATCATCATATTCTGTTTTTATTTACATTTATTTTCATTTTACACATTGCCCCAACTTTTTTGGAATCGGGGTTGTATATTGCAGATTGCATAACATGAGCTGATGGAAATACACAACAATATACGTTTACCTCTTAATTGGAGGTTTAAGCCTTAAATCAGAGGACCAATGGCATATCAGGCAGGTGGTCATAATGTTTTGGCTTATCGTTGTATAGTAACACAGGAAGATCGATAAGGGATATGGTATGGCGCAAATGTGAATAAATAAATGGCTTGTATACAGTACACTACATGACAGATGCTAACTACTATGCAAAAACATGACAAGAAACACAAATATCCACTCTTGACACAGAAGACAAGATAATACTGCTGTGTTTTATTCCATTTAAGTTTAATTCATTTGACAATATTCTATCAGTGCAAAATGTAAGAGTGAATATAACTCAATATAGACTCTACTCGCCAAATAATTACTTGGTTTTTCTGCTACAGTTACAGACTCGTCGTGCATTAAACTTTTTTAGCCATTCCAGACATACCGAAGCGTTGTAAGAGAAAGAGTGAATATACCACTGGTGAGGGACTTTTAAGCTCACATTGTGTTCCATTACAAGAATCAGATCCTTGCATAAGTCTTTTTCTTTGTACGATGCAGCCTGTGAAGAAAACGCTAAGTCTGGCAGTGTCTGGGCCGTCTCTGACTATGCTTGTGTTTGACTGTGGGAAATAACATGATAAATTATTTTACAGTTTAACTATATAACATGGATACGGCACTGAATACTAGCCATAATTTGATGTACTGTCTATATTAACTCTGTGGCTGAATTAGGTCTGAACTTTGCCACTACAAATAATAATATATTTCACAAGGTTTGCAATGTAATAACTCCCTATTGGGTTCTGTTCCTGCCAGCCAACACCAATCTGAGACTACAGTGTGCACAGGCCAAACAAAACCAGACAGTTGAAGATGGGAAAAAGACCAGGAACTGTCCAGGTTGGGTGAGCCTGTACTCACTGCAGCTCAGATTCCTGTTCTTGTCTGACAGAAGTGGGACCTGATGTGGTCTTCTGTTATTGTAGCCCATTCGCCTGGTGTGTTGTGCATTTTGCGATGCTTTTCTGCTCACCATGGTTGTAAAGAGTGTTTTATTTGAATTACTATAGCCTTTCTATCTGTTCAAACCAGCCTAGCCATCTCTGGCTCTTCTCTCCATGGACCTCTCTTATCAACAAGACATTTCCACCTGCAAACTGCTGCCCACTGGATGTTTTCTGTTTCTCACACCATTCCATGTAAACTCTAGAGACTGTTGTGTGTGAAAATCCCAGAAGATCAGTAATTTGTAAAATACTCAAACCACCCCATATGGCACCAACAGGCATGCCATTGTCACAGTCATTCTGATGTTTTTGATCTGAAAATTAACTGAAGCTCTTGACCTGTATCTTCATGATTTTATACATTGCGTTGCTGCCACATGATTGTCTGATTGGGTAATTGCATGAATGAGTAGGTGTATTGTTATGTTTTATAAAGTGTATAGTGAGCGTTTGTGCATATACAAAGCACTACTGTTTTATTTTGCTAGCTTATGGGCTTTACAGGTTCGAGTATAAAAACAAAAACAAAAACAGTGTGTCAAACTTTATACTGGTTCTGTACTTCTAGGCACTTGTAGCTCTATATTTCATTTTATTTTTGTAGTTCAGATCTTCTTTAAATGCTGACTTGTGGCTTAATTAACATTTGTCAGGAATTTGCACTATGAAAAGTGGCTCAAAAAATGTTCAAATGGCCCCTAAAGGTAATTTGCTGATAAGCTAAGTATAAAACTCTGACCTTGTTTCCAGTGGTCAGCTTCAAAACCCAACAAAGTCTGATTGACACTATTAATATGTGTGCCTGTCTTAAGTCGTTCTTTCTCTCTTTCTTTCTTTTTTAGTTGTCCCAAGGATGGGAGAACTGTTTCTTGTTGACCCAAGGAGGATTTATTTATTTGTATATTTTTAAAGATATTTCATTTGAACTGGTCCTTCTTTAATCATCTTATGAACCTCCTATTCACTCACTTGCTTTTAGTCATTGTCTAATAACATTTCTGTAAACAGTTCCACATTTTTGAACATGCAATTCTTACTAACCTTATTAGCTGGGTCATTATCATATTGAATAATATCATTGCTGTATTATGTGTCATTGTGTTTGATTTGGAAAACAAATTGTTGTTAACAGGTATTATACAACAGCACAATTGAATTCTCGAACACGATTGGTCAGAAGGTGTTGATTCATTTTCTATACCAGCAGAATTCTGCCAGCATTTCTGGCTGTGATTCAAATCACAGGTTTTTATTAATGTTCTTGCTCTATAGTAACAGCTCTTATTCACAGCGACTTATATGGCAGACGATCTACATAAGTCTAATAGTAAATGGATTAAAAAGATATTGTTATTTAACAAAGAAAACATATAATCAAAGTGTTCTGTTCGAGATGTTTATTTAGCTGTTATAATGTAAATGATAACAGGAATTAACTTGTCTCATGGGTGTTCCATAATATTAAACATATCTATAAACAAAAAAGCATGGCATTATATGCATGAATAAATAAAAAATAGCAATTGTTGGCAGATTGCTGTGGTATAAGAGAAAGGAAACTGTTTCACCGTCGTGCTGTAATCAGAACTTAGATATCCACAGAACATCCTTAGATACTGCAATAAGAATATTTGAACACTATCATGTCTAGGCTGTGAGCATGGTGCTGCTTTTCTGTTGGAGGCTACCTGCCTAATTGTAAGAAAACTCCTGCTAATGGCACGGCATTCTTTTGAATGCTGTGCACAGATGAATCAATTTGCTTGCACCGATACCATTACATGGCTTTTCACTGAGATGAAAAATAAATCGTTTTCATCCTGTGCCATCTTATATGCTGATGTCTTGAAAACTGTGCTGCTGATAAGATCTATAGACATCATAGTTTAGTAGTGATTGATATTTTCAGACAGGTAAAGAAACCTCAGCTGCCTGGAGTGTATGATGATGCAAGCTGATACTGAGCTGATCAAATAACCAGAGCCTTTCCTCCCCATATGCTCACATAAATTCTGATCTTGTGAAGCATCTTTCTCTGTCCAGAAGATATTCGGTGCTCATGAATCCTGCATGCACACACACACCCAGACATTCATTTGTTACAGGAAGAATAAATTATTTGCTTTGCCAGTCTGTAGTGTTTGAGTTAAATAGCCCCCCCCCCCCCCCCCCCCCAGTGTACTTCCAGCAACTTTGTAGCCTGTTACTCATCTATTTAAATCTGACTCATTGAAATTGATAACACTGATTACATTATTTCCACATGCTAGCAGTCCTGTCAATTACTTGAATAAATTTCATGGTGTAGTCTGAAAATTGCTGGATTAAAAATAGCCCTATCTGGGTACAATTTAGGAGCCTAACACCGACTCCAATATGGATTAAACCAGCATGGGTTGTTTTAAATCAGTGAGGCTGGGTTAGGATGTTGGCCCAGCATGCTGGGTTGATTTTTAAAAAAAAAAAATCAGTTTGTGGTTAGAGTGCTTTTTGTGAGCAGACTAACACTGGCTACCAACAGGGCTGTGGGGAGCCTGGAGCCTATCCCAGGGGACATGGGACACAAGGCCGTGGACACCCTAGATGGAGTGCCAGCCCATCGCAGGGCACAATCTCCCACACACTCACACACACATTCACACACTATGGACAATTAGATGCCTATCAGTCTACAATGAATGTCTTTAGATTGGAGCAGTGCTCTCCGTGCTTTGGGGGTTTACTTTAGGCACTCCGGTTTCCTCCCCCTGTCCAAACACATGTGTTGTAGGCCGATTGGCATTTCCAAATTGTCCGTACTGTGTGAATGTATGTGTGAGTGTTTATGCGATTGTGCCCTGTGATGGTTTGGCACCCCATCCAGGGACGGGCTCCAGGCTCCCTCAACCCTGGGTAGGATAAGCGGTACAGAAAATGGATGGATGGATGGATGGATGGATGGATGGATGGATGGATGGATGGATGGATGGATGGATGGATGGATGGATGGATGGATGGATGGATGGATTTGCTTTATCAGGTCACCTAAAGCTTAAACTTTTTTTTTGTATATGCTTCCATTAGAGATCATTTGGAGACCCAGTATATGTAATAAAAGGTCTAGTCTCAAATCACTACAGCAATATCACTATACAGTAATAGCACCATACAGACAGCAACAAATGTCTTGATACCAGAATTACTCTGTTGCCTGGGAAACAAGTAGAGCATGTTTCTGCAGAATGCAGAAGGTGTGTTTTTCTCTTCTGCTGAGTCAAACAAATAAACTGGGGCAAATTTGCATTCCAGGGTGTTAGTATTTAGCACAGTAGATATGATAAAAGTCAGGATTTTCAAATGTACAGACTAATATTCAACACCAGTACATTTGGTTTGATTGCTTTATCAGTCACCAAATTATCTCCACTTGTCTATCTGTGTCACTTTTACAGCTTGTGCGGTCAATAGGATTATGGGAGAAAGGAAAAAAGTCAAAGAAATAACTCAGATCCTCCCAAGAGGTTCTGTAAGAACAAGAATCCACATAATAATATTATAGGCACCTTCATGTCCTTGTGTTGTGTCCTCGGGCACTCTACTTCTATGTGATTACACAGCCAACCCACAGAGAACATCCTGCTTGGTGACATCATCAGTTTTGGTTTAAAGCAACGTATTGCTTCCATGAAGAGCAAATTGGCAGCTGAATATGTCTGTCTATGTAATGCCCACAGTAGCAGAAGGTGACTGACAATTTGTCATGTTGCAAAGCCCTGGCCAATGCAGATTAAATTGAATCCATCAGTCTCGCTCTCCTCTCACCGGAAACTAAATTGTCCTACCACTGTGTCACTGCTATTTATATTTCCACTGCCTGGTTTGTAATCAAATGACATACGAGCCCCATGCCTTGGCAACCCTGTGATTTGCTGTGTGTTTTTCCATATCCACTCACTTATCAGTGCATCTGATATCAGGTGTTTTGCAGAAAATTGAATATTGTCCATATAAATATAGGGCATGTATAGTACAGTGCAATAATTTACCCTGTAGAAAGTTAATTTAGGTGTCATTAATGACATGAGGGGAAATATAATGTGTACAATTGTTATAATTACTAAGCTTTTAATGCTTATTTGGCATAAAAGCTTAGTAATTATAACATTACTGGCAACATCCACCTACTTTTGCCACACCCTCTTTGCACAACCACCCCTCCTTAACCACACCCACCTACTTTTGCCACACCCTCTTTGCACAGCCACCCTTCCTTTGGCCACACCCATCCCTTTTTGGGAGTTGTCAGATTTCTAAATTCTTTAAAATTTCTTCTTACATAGCATATATAATAAAATCATTCTTAAAAATCAAGGGCAGCTATGCATCATTTATGCAAGCAGATAGACATAGACATATTAGTCTCTTATTAATCTAAATTGAGTTATTTTACATTATGTGTATGTGTTATAAATTTTTTTTGTTTTGCTTCGTTACTTGTTTAGTTGTTCGAAGGGCACAGAGTTATGGATGCGTGAAAGATTAGATTGTGGGGAATTACACTTTATACACATTTTGCTAGAGAGAGAGAGAGAGAGAGAGAGAGAGAGAGAGAGAGTTCCAAAAAGTAGTCCATACATTGTTATTCTTCACACGTTACCAAGTGTGTTTTGGATAATTGAAGTAAAGAAAACAGGCGTGGGGGGGCAGATGAATAATCAGACTAATTCCTTCCTCTCACTTTATAGCTCATTCCAAACTGAGCACTTAGTGTGCCTTAATGAATGAGCCATCAGTGTAAATCGACAGCTGAAAGTGAAGAAAGAGCACAATTTGCCGTTGCCTGAAGTTGTTTCAGGAAACAAATAGATGGGGAAGAATGAATGGCAATCCAAATCAGCGAGAATTACCTTGATGAAGTTAGAAATGCAAGTGAACACTACTGCCAACTGGATTTGAGCCCCTGAAATGAGTCTCTATGCTGCTCCGAGAGACATTTATGGTGCCAGGCTAGTGGAAAAAACAACTAGTGTGTAAAACATTGAGGGCTAAGCCACTTAATATGGGTATATATAAGACCACTGTACAATGTGATATTAGATATTACAGATTAGATATTAGATTTTAATGCTCCCATCTAATAGCATCACCAGCTATCACTGCCACTATACCTAACGTATAACTAGGCAGTTCATTTCGGGTTCAGAATACAACAAGAAGAGGTAGAAAAGCAGTAAACCAGCATAAATCAACGACTGGCCTAGCAATTAATAGTGCTACCATTACAGTATAATAAATACAAAACCACATTGCAAAAAAACTAATTGACCAAATAGCGCTACAACTACAACAAGACAATATTTTCCAATACTAAAGAGCTTGAGTTAACCAGAACCTTAAAGTAAAAAAAAAAAAAAAGAAGACGTCTACTTGCGATTTTAGATATTATCTCAATGTTGTATGTTAATTTTAGAAGTATATAGCAGTATATGTGTCATGTAGTTCATGTCCTGGTTTTTAATGTGGTGAATATTGTCTTGTATTTACTAAGTTACTAAGAAAGGGCAGTAAAGAGTCAAAAAGCTCAACAAGAGGAGGTTTTTTTGGGTTTTTTCTTTTTTTTCTTCAGCTTCAGCGTGTGATGACTCTAGCACATATATCAACAGGCACCCTGGGTCTGTGACTCACCAAAAAATTAATTTCAGTTCTGTAGCTTCAGGGTGGACAGAATTGGCACACAGATGCTCAGATGGGATAAAATGTTTGACACCAACGTTTGTACCAAATCCTGGTATCAGTGCGGTTTCAGGAAGTCACGTTCCCCATTATTTTTGAGACTACACTAATGCACATGCAATAGGACATGCTATTAAGTGTTCACACAATACCTTAATCTGAACACTAACTTGCTATTATACATCAAATTGATTATGGTTCACCATTAACAAACATGTAATAGCTTTGCCATTCAGATTTTGTCTGATTCTTGCATCTGATTTACTAACACCCCCCCCACCCCCACCCCCACCCCCCATGTGTGAAAATAGAACAGCCACGGAAACAGCACTGCAGCATCTAATGGAAACATCCGCACAGCAGCAATATGACACTCAGGAGCTGGCAAACTATATTAAAACACTCACAGAGCGCTTAATGATTGTGAAAAAATCTGATGCACTGGAGTTTCGATACACTGCAGGCTTGCTTGTCATAAATCTCACCCTGAAGATTATGGTGAGGTCAAGCAATTTGCCAAAAGTGATGGGTGAGAGAAAAATGACTATTGTGGGATTGTTGCTTCACCACCCCTTTCCCAATCTAATGGGTAAGGCAAGAAGTCTATTATAAGCTTTCAGCCATTGATGCCATTGAATATTACCGGCAAAAAGCAGAGATTCTCATGAGGGTGTGATTGTCTACAGAAACTACTGCATTTAAGTCGCTTGAGGTTCTGATATTTTCTTGATAGATATACAGTAGAAAGGCTCAGTGGAGTATGGCCCATGCTTGTTGGAATAATGCAATTTCTTTCAGCGCCTTTAGCACCAAACTCATTGGGTGCCAGACTAGATATGGTCTTGCTCCTGGCCCACACTCACACCCTCAGGGACCTTTTGGGGAAAAAAGATACCATTGCCTTTATTTAAGACTGGGCATCACTCAGGGCTGTATTCTGAGTTAAGCATGTGTAATAAAACACATTGTTATTTATATCAGCAAGATGACTACTTATACCTACGATTTATGCATAACTTGGACAGCTGTGCAAAATTAGCTTGTGCAAGGCAGAGTTTGCTAAAAACCGAAGCATGTCTCAGTTATGCATGATGCTGGGCTTGAACTTCAACTTTTCCATATAGGCACTGCTCAACTGACAGTTTGTTGTATTCATAAATTCTTGAAATTCATAGGCACTCAAAAAAACCATGGAATGTCATTCAGAGGCAATATAAAATGCATAATTATTATGCTACTCATTAATTAATTGCAGCATCCTGCAAAGTCAATATACAGGGTTTTTTTTGTTTGTTTGTTTTTTGCATGGAGAAGATTAGAGAAGACAGCGTCTTAATGTGAGGAATATTAATTTGAAGTTTTTATAAAACTTTGAATAAAATTGTGTACTATACTTATAAGCTATGACAGTCTACAAATTCTATTGCTGTAGTTCTAGTTTATGCACAAAATAGGATGTTCTGGTTTAAGCACTACTTTATAAGGTGCTAAATAGGATGGGTGGAAGCCCTGTCGTTAAAATTGCATGAACTGCACTCAGGTAATTGTAATGACAACTTAAGCTACCTTAAATTGTGTAGCCTGAGACCTCCTGCTGCCTTATGCACCTGTTTACGGTGAGCAAAATACCCCAGACATCCACTCCACTCTCTTCAATCCAGCTGCTCTTTGCCTGGAGAGCGACTGAGAGCAGCAACCCTTGTAGTATTACTCTGTGATTGAATTTGATCAGGAGATGAAAAAAGAGAGAGAATTGGCCCTATAGTTCAGCAACATGTGTCCTAGAGTCTGGACCCCACTGAATGCAGAGATGAAGAATTTCTGCCACTGCTGGTCCACCTGAGACTGTTTCTCTATGCTGCTGTATTGAGCAGGAAGGTCATCCACCCTGTAATTAAGAAAAGCCATTGTTAGACCCGTTCGCAGTAAACCTTACCCAAGATTCCCTTTAGCACCTTCAGAAAAATAGAGGATTTATCAGAAGTTAAGTCAGAGTGTGCATAAAAAGACTGAATTCTAAAATTATACACATCACTGTTCACTCTATTAGGAACACCTGTACACCTGCATATTCTTGCAATTATCCAATCAGCCAATCAAGTGGCTGCAGTACAGTGCATAAAATGTGATCTTATTGACTTTGACCTTGCCATGTTGATGGCCCATCCATTGTTGTTGGGTTGGTTTGAGTATTTCAGAAACTGCTGATCTCTAAAAGTTACACAAGATGGTGAAAAAAACAAACAAACAAAAAAAAACATCCAGTGCATGACGGTTCTATGGGTAAAAGAAACTGAAATAACCACTCTTTCAACTGTAGTGAGCAGAAAAGCATCTCAGAATGCACAACTCATCAAATCTGGAGGTGAATGGGTGGAACCCTAGAAAACAGAATGGCTAAATGGATTTTAGTATCTTAGTCAATGCTGTTTCACCCCAGTAAGATGGAATTTTTATTATTATTATTATTTGTTGTTGTTGTTGTTGCTTTTATTAGTCTGTATGCTGACCAATCTTGTATAATGCAACACTGAACAACTTGGCTAAATTGAACAATAACAGAATGCCCACTACAACATCTCTGTGAAATGTGACTGTTAGTTTCATCATCGTCCAATGGTAAGGATCATTAACAAGTGTAATATTGTAATAAATATTTGGATGTTTGGGTTTGAGATCGAAGGATGGGTATGAGACAAAAGATTAGAATTTCAGCTTTTATTTCCTGGTATTTACATCTAGATGGGTTAAAAGACATAAAACATAGAACCTTTTGTATCAGACCACCTAATTTTTAAGCGAGCAAAAGTATAGGAACAGATAAGCCTTGAAGTAAATGAAAGTATATAAAGTAAATAACACTTAATATTTGGTCGCATATCCCTTGCTTGCAATAACTGCATCATTCCTGTGATACACTGACATCACCAAATCATTGGTTTCTTCTTTTGTGTTGCTTTTCCAGGCTCTTTGTTTATTTCGGGGGGTTTCTCCCTTCAGTCTCCTCTTCAGGAGGTAAAGTTGGCTCGCTAGAAGACAAACAGTTGTTGGATAGGCATGTGCTTTTTATGTTTGATGGGGATCCTACTCAGCCCATACACAAGGGCAGCCACATTATGTCATTTTCTTGCGTGAGGGTTAATATCTTATTTATAATATCTTATTTCTCCTGCTCGCTATTGCCACCCCAATAATGCCATTGGGTATAATTTGGCAACCCCATTATTAAAGGTCTGGCTATGCCTCTATTCAGGAGAGAAATACCTTAACTTTATCATAAAAAAGCACAACATGGCTTTTCATGATTAATAAACTGAGATTTTTTTTTCATCAAACGACAACAGTGTTTTGCAAAGCTTTTGTAAAAAAGTTCCATGTAAGTGCTTTCCCCTATTTTATAACCGTACCGCACCGTTGCTTCACAAGAGCAGAAATCACTGCAATGGATGGTACACTATGTAAAGAAAGTGATTGGCATTGACCTTTTTGTGCTTGTTAAAATAGATTTCATGAAGGCTTCTACAAGCTCTCGGTGTTGTTAGTGGTCCTCTAGGCTACCTGGTTTTTGGCATTTTCAGTTTGTTGCTGTCAGGCAAACAAAATAATGCTATTAAATGCTCAATGAGCCGCTTCGGATCGAGTTTCCTTCCAACACATCTAAAATAACAACAGTATTATTATGCAAACTGGTATCTCTTAAACAGAACTGTCATTTTTATTTCAGTGGCTTGCTTTATGTTTTTTATGTATTACATTTATTCGTGATGAACATTATCATTTATGTGATTACACAGTATGTTCATATTTATTTGTGTTTTATGATGGCACAATATTGGAAAGAGAAATTTTCCCTGCTTTCTTTTCCATTCCAGCCCTGACTTGATTGCATTTTATCTTATTTCATACATGTTATGCTAATCATTGTTGGATTGCAGTGTTTGCACAGAATATAGAGGGATGTAGAACGGAAACTGGATTTTATTTTAACCTTGTTAAGTCTTTAGATGCTAATCAATCAATGGCCAATGATTGAAGCCATACAATGTGTGACAGGGTTTAGTAGGGTTCTTTGTACTGATTAATCCACAGGCAATGTTTATTACCTCTAACATAGGTCAAACAAAGGTGGGAGCCTTAACTGACTTCCTGGAACCATAGTAGTAACAACATGCTAAGTATGGCTTGAAGGTAAGTGATTAGTTTAAGCATCAATGTTATTTATATGGCATGTTGGGCACATTATGTGAAAATCAATTGCCACAGCTGCCATCGTACATGACACTATTATAGATAGAGAGTAGGGATGTTACACAATGACACTATCTTTAACTATAACTATATCTGATTAGTGCTCCAAATATTCATATTCATATCTTTAATCTATTGGCACCCTGTCCAGGGTGTACCCCGCCTTGTGCACGATACTCCCTGGGATAGGCTCCAGGTTTCCCCGTGACCCTGAAAAGGATAAGCGGTATAGAAGATGGATGGATGGACGGATGGATATCTTTAATCTATAAACTGTTGTTGCACAGTTATTACTTTTTGTCTTTACCTACCCAAATTTAGTTGGTTCTGGATCCCAAAAAATAAACAAATCAGGAGTCTAATTTAAACCACCGTGACCTTGACCAGGCAGTTACTAAGGATGAATTAATGCAAGCTGTAAATGCATTGTATGATAATGAATGTGGTCTTTATAAATAACTGACCACACACATGAAAGTAAAAATCTCCCACTCCCGTGACCTGTGTGATCCCAGATCCGAAGCACACCTGTAGTCTCAACCAGATGCCCTAGAATGAAAGGGTTCCTCCTATTTGTATCTGTATGCCTGTCTGTTTAGTACACATTATCTGTTTATTCCGAATAATGTATTCGTATTTGCTTGCATAGATTCAAAATGTTACATGCATTTCTTTAACATCGTTCTACATAGCCTCCCATGTTTCAATGAATCTCTACTACACTGTGTGGTAGTGCTGTAAAAAGTATCAAAGATATTACTTTTAAGGACTTTCGAAAATATAATCAGGTTATCACAAGATCTTTCAGTAGGACAATGAACCAGAGTATTGCTTAAAATCCAATCATTAACTGGATTATTTGTTTCAGTATAATTTATGTTGGTATCTTACAGTATGATATTATGATATACAACAACAAAGGCATAATTCATTTCAAAACACATTCTGACATTGGTGAATAAAGTCAAGCAAAATGGCTTGTTGTGTGCTCTTTAAACTGGCCGACGTCAACATATTTCCACTAGAACCTTTCAACAGTGTAGGATACACTTGACGCAAAACCAAGGAGAACCGAGTAGCCTTTATTTCAGTACAAACACATGGGTCATGATTGACGACAGTCTCACACAAATCCTGCAAATTAGCTGGCAGCTTATATGTGGCCCTGAGGCTTTTTTCCATCTCGAAATTGCATTAGTGCTAATGGTAATGATACAACTGTTTACTCTGTGCTTATAAACTGTACACAGAGCTTTACAAAAGCAACACCTAACCAAGGAGAACACACTCCATTAGAAAAGCAAACAGATTTTTTTTAGCAAAGTGTGTATCCTGGTTGTTTGATCAGTTCTTACAACATGTCCAGAAGGACAAATATAAAAGAGGAAATGGATTAATACAATGCCTTACATCAATAAGTTTTAAATGTTCTTTCCCCTGATTCTTCAGAAGTGCCGATTAGAGTAACAGAAACAATTCTAAAAACTACAGTAGTAAACCATCTAATTATACATATATACTGTACATAATAATGCTTGAGAGCTGTGTTTATTAATTTTGTTGTCATATCAATTTTAAATTGGTTGATGGAACAAAAATTCATATTTTTCATATGCTTTTAATGATGCTAACCTTTAACATATATACAATAACGATGACATTCATATATTAAATGACACCTGTGTTTTCCCAATCTGTGTGCGGCAGTCTAAAATGGCAGACAGTGGATACTTCTGACTTTGGATACATGGCTCTGGAAAACAACAGTAATACTAAATCCATCTGACACAAAAAATGGCTTAACAGGTAGGTGTGAAGCTGCCAGGATGATCTCTGACAGATTAATGGTCTCTCGCCTGCACAACATACTGCCTTTGCACGCTGGCTGTTAATATAAAGAAATTGTCTGAAAAATATCTGAGCTTCGTCTAACTCTTGTCAACAAGTATTTCAACAAACATGCACAACACTGGATTATATTGGATCAGTTTGTTGTATGCAGGTAATACCTTAGCAGGTGGAGCTCATCATATATAAGCAAACTGGTGCAATTATGATGGTTTCTGGTTGCTGATAATTGCACTCTTACACATTAAGAAGCTATTTAGTTATATAGTTACAGTAGCTAGATAACAGCGTAGATTAAACTTAAATCGTATCCTTTCTAATCATAGCAATGAGTGAAAACTGTGGACTAAATAGATATTTTGAAAAATACCTTCAACTGTGTTTAATCCAGTCCATTTTTGAACTAAACGTTAATAAAGTGAGCATGGAGCAGCGTAATTCCTGCACTTGTATTTCCCATTTTCGACCATTAAATAGCACAGTGAGCATGCTGCCACAGGATTGCACAAAATCTAGAAAGACAACAAAATCAATAGAACATCAGCATATATCTGTCAAATAGCACCATTAAAAAAACAAACAAAAAAACAACTTTGGTCCCTCCTAACAGTTTATTAAGTATTTCAACAGAATTTATGGAGTTGTGAATGACGACTTAATTAACCAAAGGCCCGAATTAACATTTGTTGAAAAGCTGATATATGTGGTTGGGCTCTGCCTCATCTGGCCCTGTGGATGAGTTGCTGCTTTACATTATCACTAAAAGTAACTACTGGGGGGAAAAAATAAAAGCAATTTAAAAAATGATGAATTAACAGTCCCTGAAATTCCCCTGGCTTGTTAACTACAGACATGAGCAAGTGCTTTTCTTTCTTTCTTTTTTTCATAAAACTTGTACACTTCCCCATGGATTAATTATGACTAACAATTTTTGTAAAAAAGGAAAACAATTTGCCACACTTTTTATCTCCCATTCTTATTGACACTGGTACTACAAGGAGAAACGAGAGAGATGAAAGAGATGAGTTTAAATCTAATTTCCACTTATTTAAACGTTGCTTGCTCCCTCCAGGGCTCAATAATAAGAGAGCATGGTTCAATAATCTCCTTAGACCATTTCCTTAATCAAACAGGCCTCCAATAAACAATAGCCCCAAAGGTTTCCATTTCAGTCAAAAAAAAAAAAAAGTAGTGTTAGTCACAGCCAGGGCTATAAAAATGAATGGCGAAAAGTGCCTGGATTTTCTGATTCAAAAGTGCTCTCTTCTACAAGAGGGCATGTGGAAAAGTCAATCAATAAACATGCTATTAAGCTTAACAAACCTAACTAATCCATAAACTGCATGCTGACTTTGTAAAATAATAGAACAACCAGGGCATCAGAGAGACTTGTCTGTCTAACTATAATTCTGTGTGTTTGTGGGTGTGTGTGTGTTACTAAATGTTGCAGTTCAGCTCTAAAACCTAAATCACAGATTCACAGTTTATAGCCTAACCTTTTACCATGTAACTGAAAACATGTTTACAGTGTTTTGCTAAGCTTTGAGATGGAATACTTTGTTTTTTTAGTATCTCTGTACTAACCCTGTGTACCCGTCACTATGACGGTAATACATCACACTGCGACAGGTGTGTGAGTTTGCTCACTCGTCATACGGTGTGAATTTCACTCAATTTTTTCCAGTGGGTCACTTTGCTCCAATTGCTTCTTTCCCAGCAGGCACAAAAAAAAAAAAAATTCAATATCGCTCACAGCCATGAAAACGCAATTTCTGCCAAGTTGCTTGATTGCTTCATTTACCCTTGTTTCTCTTGCTATGGATAATTGGTTGTCATGACAAACATACATTCAGAAAAGTCTGAGCAAAATCGGAGAAGCCACCATGGAAAAAAGGGATATAGAGGACAGCAGTGGAGCAACCACCTACTCATGGAGATGTAGCACACCTTCAAACAGCTTTTCTGCCATGAAATGTCATGTAGTTCCATGTAGGCAGGAGTCTCACATTTTGATTGCATGAACGGCGAGCAGAGCTGGGCTCTGGTATTATAATTTGATGGAAATGAAAATTATAGCGTCTCATAATGGTGATAATAATAATGTTGATGTAATACAGGTTCGCACTGCTTTATAGAGACATTATTTCATTCCAAAACCGTAAATTGTACTGCTTCAGGCAATACAATTGTTAACTGCTTGTGTATATATTTGATATATTGATGTCATTTTGATGACAAGCAGTGAAAGAGCGCGGTGAAAGAGCACAGGCTACTTATAGTTAGTTAAATTAAGCCCTTAACTCAGAAACAGATTGATCGCAACCACCCTATTATATTTCTATTAAAGAGTACTCTCCAAAAGTATTGCAACAGCAAGGCCAATTCTACTGTTTTCGCAATACATTGAAGACCGTTCAGTTTGAGATCAAAAGATTAATATGAGACGATAGATCAGAATTTCAGCTTTCACTTCCTATTTACATCTAGATGTGTTAAACAACTTAGAACATAGCACATTTTGTTTGAACCCACCCATTATTTTAAGTGATCAAAAATATTGGAACATGTGATTGATAGGTGTGCCTTGCTGCTCAGGTGTGCCCTGTTAAATTGATTGTTTAATGAACTAATAGCTCTGAATGTCTAGTCTTGGCTTGAGCCCTAGATATTGCCTGTGAACACTGCATCTGTTGTTAAAAAGGATAAAACAACATGAAGACCAGATAGCTGTCTATGGGAGAAAAGCAAGCCATTTTGAAGCTGAGAAAAGAGGGTAACTCTATCAGAGCCAATGCACAAGCATTGGGCATAGCCATTACAACAATTTGAAATGTCCTGAAAAAGAAAGAAATCACTCTTCTATTAACAACCAGACATGGAACGGGTCAGAAAAGGAAAACAACAGCAGGTGATGACAGAAACATAGTGAGAGCTGTGAAGAAAAACCTAAAAACAGCACAGGGGTGAAGGTATGACAATTCACCATTAGAAGAAGACTTTGAGAAAAGAAATATAGAGGCCATACCACAAGATGCAAACCATTCTACAGCAGAAAGAATCAGAAAGCCAGGTTGGCATTCACAAAGAAAAACAGGGATGAGGCACAAAAGTTCTATAAAAATGCAGGTGCGTAAGACAGCCATTCCTAACAGCAAATTATGGAATAAACTGGCAGGACCATATATAATATGCAATAATGTAATAACACAAAAGGCTCATTAAAGACAAGGAGTCTTTCGACAGATACCTCCTAATCTTTTGAAATGTTTACCTATGTGTCAGAAATGTGTCAGAAAATTAACTTAAATTCAAATTACTTCTGAAGACTCTATTAGCAAAGCAAACTGATTTTTATTCCCTTGCTGACACACCTTGTTCTAGTAAGTTAATATGGCAAATGGACCGTAATGTGATGACAATGGAAGGTATTTTGTAAGCATTTTTATGCCTTGGTGTTTGGAGACCTGCAAGCCTGTGAGATATTCTCCTGTGTGCAGAAATAGGAGTCCACTTTGTGTTTTAATGTCCCTAACATCTCTCTTGTCTCATGCATAATTTCACAAGTCTTTTCTTCTGAGCTTGGAAATGGTGTCCATAAACTGAGCAAACCGAAATATACTGGGATTTAATTAATAATTATTAACCTGATACTTACTATTAAAAACCTGTAACATCAAATGCAGGGGTAATGTGGGTAAAAAAAAAAAATGCAATACTGCATTACTCCCTAGGCTGTAATCTTACATTTGTGTAAATCTAAATATGCATTTAATCCCTTTTATGATATTGTCATACTGCTATTTGATTGAAAAAAGCAGTTAAGCTATAAATTGTAGTATTATGTAATGGCCACTGTATCAAGAGATACATTAGGAACTGCAACAATAATTCTCAAAGCACAATGAAAAGATTCCCAGTGATTCTTAGTATTTTAGTATTTGGTCTTTCTTCAAGAATTTTGGTTTTATTTTCACTTTTTCGCTTTCGTGCCAATACTAATACACTGTAAAATAGGATAAGTTCATTTAACTAAAATATTTGGGGAAACTAATTACCTAAAAAATTTGAAGTTGATAAATCAATTTCTTTAAGCCAAATACACTTAAATATAAGTTTAAGTTAGAGTTAAATTTTTGTTATATTTAAGTGTATTTGGCTTAAAGAAATTGATTCATCAACTTAAAAAAATTGAGGTAATTAGTTTCCTCAAATTTTTGAGTTAAATGAACTTATCCGGTTTTACAGTATACTAATATCAAGACTGTAAGCAAATGCCAAAACAATAAGAAACAGGAGGTATGGAATTCCTAGAAATCTGTGTAGAATTTTACTGGTCAAAAAATAGCATTGATGATGTAAACAAACAGGCAGATGAAAAGAAAAACAGAGAGAGTACAACAGTACTCCGCAATCAGTGTGACTGTATAATGATCTCACCCTCTCTTCTCACACATAAGATAAGGTCACCATAAACACAGAATGACCTGTGGCAGAATCTGCTAAATGTTAATAATTAATATTAGTATTACTATTATTATTAATAATAAGAAGAAGAAGAAGAAGAAGAAGAAAAAGAGGAAAAAGAAGAAAGACCCTAAAAATTTCAAATAATAGATGCTTACATATAGAAAAAGAGAATCAGTGAATGTTTGCACCTTTTGTAATAGTTGTGTATAAGTGTTGTGAAGGGTCAAATATGCAGAATATGCTGGAAAAGCAAAGAATCTGCCATACCTGTAGGATTTTTCTGAAGAACAGTGGGCAGTTTAACTGTTCAGGACAAACAAGGGACTCATGAACGACTATCACAAAACATAAAAACAGTCATTGATAATCCAGGTAACAACACACAGTCTTAAGAATCAAGTGTTTTCAACTTTTGAACTGGTTCATTTGTGTGAATTCTGTTATTGTGTCTTGTGGACTATATGTAAACATCTTTTATGTAAAATGACTTACTCAGGGCAGTACTAAATAAAAAAACCAAATGGAATTTTTAATTATCCGTATTTTTTTTTAAACATTATTAACATTTTGCAGATTCTGTAAGGCGTACTGTATGTAAACTTATGACCTCAACTGTATATCTGAAGGTATTTGATTAGATTAATGATGCCTGGTGGATAATCATTTTGGCTGATTTTTGAGTTCACCCATAACCCCGATAAAACATTTGTAGTAGGTTATACGTATAACGCTATGTAGTTAGTTGCAACATTTAATCGAATCATTTCAGTCCATTGAAAGTAAATTATATCCAGCTATAGGTTAATTAAATAGATAATGCTGAGCTAAGGACTTACAGTAGCGGCTCAGGCAGTGAGATTTAAACCTTCTTTAACGGCCTGTCTAGCCTGTCTGGGAGAAAGCACCCCACTGTTGAACACACTGGTAGAAAAGGCTGCATGACCTTGCTCAACATGACCCTGTCATCATTAGCGCAGCAGACAGGGGTTTTCAGAGCAGCCATTACCAGACTAGAGTGCTGTTCAGAACCTCTACCACTGCTCAACATCCTGCCGGAGCCTGAGGAGAGCTCAGACTGAATCATGAACTAGACTCCCTAATATGATTCAACTTCGGTTTGTCATTTGAAAACTAAAGTTTATGATGGGAGTTTGATGTGTACAATATAAAAGCTATAGTAGGTACACTCAAATGAATCACCATGACTCACTCAGCAACATCCATTAGTTTTAAGAGACGTTAGGTCATACAATGTGTTCACAGTGGAATGTGGACAGTTTATTCCCGATTAGTCACATGAGATCAAGTCATAACGCTTGTGCAAAAAGACTATCTTTTTTTCATAATGTTTGAACAAACGGATGAACAAACGAATGAATGACCAGGACTTTGAATACTTCTTTCAGATGTAGGGAATATTTCTATTTCTATATTTATTTCTATATTTCTAAGCCGCAATGAAAATTAAAAACCTACATGATGCGACCATGTTTTATCATCTGATTTTGAGGCACAAAGCTTTAATTAATTTAAATGCAATGCTGTTATAATGATTATAACTCAACCACTTGGAATAATTGTTTTGGTGTTTCAGCTGTTGCCTCTTCCATCTTGATCCATAATGGAGAATGTGTACCTGATGCCTCTCGCAGATGCCATCTCTCAGAGATGCCTCTCTGAGGCTTCTTAATTAATCACTTTTTTTTTTTTGGCATATAAGGAACAAAATGAGACACTTTCAGAAATGGGTTTAGCAAAAGGAACACGTTCCACAGCAAAGTAGCTTTATGGATGTCAGGGTGTTTCAACAGGAGGAGAAAAAACACTTAGTTAATATAGGGAGGGTACGGTGATATCAGCTGACTGACTAACTTTTACTAATGTTAGCAATACTTGCTGCTGAGATAAACTGGCCAGTTGTCCCCTAACGTAGCTAGCTAGCTAACATACCTACCTAGCAAATGCAGCATGGCAGAGAGCATGACACTGCACTGTTGTTTGTTGAAGATGTACTGTATGTAGTGTAGTGTTTAAGGGCAGTCAATTATCACTGTAAATGGAAATAAATCTTCTTAATTAAGTACAGACACAATATCATCGCTGCAGTCTTTCCCCTAGTTGGTTCTCACAGTGGCAGCTGTGTGATATCACATGAAACACAAGATTTGCACCTCTTATAACCAAGGCTGCTACACAATTTTAAAAATAAATAAATAAATAAAAAACAGCAAGGGAAAATTGAATTGAGCAAAATCTAACTGGACTGGTCAGCGGAGTCCTTTGAAGGGTGTTACCTTAATTGAATTGCAGTGGTGTATCTGGACAAATTTGTACACTGTCCTGGTTTACAAAATCCACACAGCAACAGTCTAGAATGCTGTTTCAACATTTAAAATGATTACTTTTGGGGAAAAAAAGAACATGATGACACAGAATATCACACTTTATTTATGGCCACAAAAAGAACCATGGCTTTGAAACTAAAAGCTGCTTCAGAAAATAATGAGCAATGATTAAGCAGCAAGGTCCATCACATTTTTCTTCTCCATAGAGTCTCTTCAATCGAAGTTTTGTCCTTTAGCAAATCTCACTGGAGAAAAATTCACAAACCTATGCCAATATTAAACAAACCCATTTATAATCTACCAAATAAAGAGTGTGGAAGCCATATTGCGAAATATAAAAGACAACACTCTTACTGACAGATGAGGCTGTCTGTGTTCCCTCAACTCTCACAGCTCCACACACACGTTCACACGTACACACTCGCTATGTCTCCTTCTGGCTCCCCTGCATTTGTCTGTAGTATTCTTAAAATCCACACACCGTGTAAGGGGACATAGATTTTGTGCTCTGAACCTGGTAAAGATCACCCTTAGAAGCTTGTGTGAAAACTAACAACCTTCCCTTGACAACAGCTGTGTTTTGTATTGCCTGTGTGGTAGTGTGGGTCCTCCATTACCTGTTTCAGCCCCATTTCACTGAAGAGAGAAAAGCAAAAATCAAAGCCCATCCTGCATTTAAGCCATGATGGCCAGTTCCTGTAACGTGGTGGTAGAGACAGTGATGACCGTAACACAGTGGACGGGATCCGCTTTAATCGAAAGACCGGAGCATACGGATAGATACAAACTCTCTCTTTCTCCTATAGTAAAGTACTATTAGTGAATAATAATTCACTTCACCTCAATAAATCAAAAACAACTATAACCTATAAATAATGTAGTTGGCTTCAATATATAGCTAGAATATTTTTGTATTTTTAAATAATAAGAGCCATATTTAAATAGTTGGATGATGTTCAAGCAATAAATCTCTACTGTGGAAATTATTATTATTATTATTATTATTTTTACAGTTAAATAAGTTTAAGAATCCCTGCTCAAAACCACACACATTCAACTCACATCCCACTCACATTCGAACTCATTTGTCTGACATGACACTTAAACATGATACTAACACATTACCTCTGCTGTGGTTCTTTCTTCTTCTTCTACATCTTGAAGTAATATCCACGTATAAATCACCTTCCTGTTACAAACAATCCCATCTGGATACCCCAGAGACTTCTCAAATGCCACCCAAATATGTTATGCATTATGAAGACCTAATATAGAATGTATTCAGAGCTGAGTTAAGGGCATGGAGTGAGGATTTAATACGAAAATTGTGCACACTGATATTCAGACCTGAGAAACAACTACAGATTTAAGTGCAGTTTAGAAGTTACGCAAGAATTACACACTTTGGCTGGAGTTTGCCTATAACAGAGGCGTGTCTCCGTTATGCGTGATTCTGATCTTGGAGGCAAGCCATTTTTTCTGCACTATACCTGAGTTTTTTGTTTTTTTTACAGACAAAACTATGAACAACGCTTAAAGTGAGTTGTAAACATAGCAGATGAGTGCTTGGTCAGCTTATCCATCAAAGCATCATCATGTTTTCTTCACAGAAAAGCATCGAATTTACAAAAAAACGTTGGTGGTATTTTATTAATTATACAAATAAAAAACCGACAAAAATAGTGAAAATAGATTATATCCCATGCACATAGTACTATTTTTATGGGTTCATGAAAACATGCAAAAAATAGCATGTGCTGGATCAAGTGCTATTTTATAAGCTTCCAAATAATTAATCACTGAAAGACATATTGTTAAATTACACCAAATATGCAGTGATTAACATGTTATGTACAACTTGACTATTTTATACAGCAGTATGTTCACAATATACTAGATTCCTAACTGACAAGTAACCGAATATGTGCAAATTTCCCCACATAAAAATGTTTGTAAATTTTGGACTTTACTTGCCTTTTTTTTTTTCCCTACACAGACAGTGATGTTAACTTTTTAACAATAAGCCCCAAGGGCTGTTGTATTATAATTAATCAGCAGCTTAACAGAAAGTGGATGGCTGGGTTTCCCTTTTGAGTTCCTTTCAAGGTTTCATCCGTAAATCGTCTCAAGGATGCTCCTTAACGCTGTTGCCTCTGGATTGCTCAATAGTGGTCTAAACTTGGTTTTCTGCAAAGCTGCTTTGAGAAAATGTCTTTTGTTTTGTTTTGTTGTTAAAAGCTCTATAAAGAAATATATAATGAGATTGAATTGACTCGACATAATGGGCAAGGACACTTTCATGCTGCATTGTTAAAGCGTTAACCATGGTTTCATATCTAAGTGTTTACCACATTCAATTATGAACATTTGCTCCAGCCCTCTTAATATGCCTCAGTGCAAGACATACTGCAAATTAAATTATATTTAAGGCTTGGGTGCCACTTGATTCTGTTCACTTAGGCAAGAAATTATGTAATGAAGTGTAGGAAAGGTTAGGCAAGGAATCATGTAATCAGTTCTTGCTTTGGTATTTCAAAAATACAGAATGTGTGTGTGTGTGTGTGTGTGTGTGTGTGTGTGTGTGTGTGTGTGTGTGTGTGTGTGTGTGTGCGTGTGTGTGTGTGTGTATGTGTGTGTGTGTGCATGCGTGCAAATATATGTAGCTAAACAATAGGAAATCCAAGGTAAGTCTCTAACTATTGACCTGTTGTCTGGAGCATTAGAGTGACCATGTTCAGTGTAGCCATGAGCTGGAATAAAGAACAGTGCCTTTTTCTGACCAGTGCAATAGAACTCATCACACAATTCTAGATAATGATCACTGTTGTGAACAAGGTCACCACAATGGGACCAGATTCTCTATTCACAGTGCTCCATTGAACTGTTGGCCTTTTTTTAAACCTGGATTGATTGGGAAGTTCCACAGAATCAATATGAGGCTATTTTTGGCACTACAATTATGAATAGTTATGAATAGTAAATGTGTCTTTTAATGAGTACATTATAACCTTCCGGTTCTTAAACGGTGCACATAAATGAGCAGATGTGGACATCTGGACATGTGGACAACTATACTTATATAACACTATACTTATATATATATATATATATATATATATATATATATATATATATATATATATATATATATATATATATATATATATATATATATATATATATATATATATATATATATATATATATATATATATATATACACATACATATATATATATATATATATATATATATATATATATATATTTATGGCCCCAAGTAAAGAGTGGTTGAGACACTAACTGAAAGGCCGTGTATAAGTAAAGATTTTGCAGTACTCAAGGGCTGTTTCCTGTATGCTATCTTCCTGTGATTTACCTCTATTTGTAGTACTGAAGCACCATATGATACAAGATGATTACCTTTAGTATTTCTTGGCAGTGTCAAGCTCCTTAGTCAAACACGTTGGACAATGCTGATCAGCCAAACTGTGATAGATACATTCTGATTACTGCACACTGAACACTGCAGTCTAGCCCTCTCCCTCTGTCACTCTGCTGCACACAACAGACCCTACAGTATCCATAGCAACGGTCCAATGCTGATGCTGTCTAAATGACGATCGACTTCGGGTCCGGGGAGCTGAAGCGTGCTGTGAACGGATATTGGAGAAATAAAGTATGATACACACACATCAGAGCGCTAAGTGAGAGCTAGTTCCAGCTCCTGTGTTGAAAGGAAAGGTCATTTAAAATGCATAGCAAAAAACAAAACATTTGACTGGTGATTGATTGGATTTCACTCTAAAAGGGCTTATAGTTGACCAACTTTATATATTAGTTTGCTAGCTGGAGGAGGAAACTGGCATAACTGTATGCTTATGAAAGTAATAAGACGTGCAGTTCAATCTCCATGAATTCATTATATAAAATGTCGGCTTTATGTCAGATCTCCACTGCAAACGAAACCCACTACCTCCCTCCAGAGGCCACCACACATAAATCTTAACTGGTCTACAGTACAATACAGTAGGGTTGAATGTACTCTTATTCAACACTGATTTTTGCTAATTTGACTCTTCTGGTTTTAAAAATAAGTGGGCTTATTCTGAAGCTGGCTTTCAAAATTTACCTCACACTCACCCATTTCACAAAGTTAAAGGAGGTCCTAAGAACCCATGTGCGCCATTCCAGCTCTGTGTTATATGCAGTGCTGAAAAAACAGGTGTAAAATTTCTTCAATTATTTGGTCTCAGAATACTGGCATGTGTTTCATGTGTTCAAAAACAATATTAGAACAGAACCATAGAAGTAATGATAATGATAATGAGACTTTATTGATCACATACAGCACAGTGAAATTCTTTTCTTCGCATACCCCAGCATGTAAGGAAACTGGGGTCAGAGCGCAGGGTACAGCTCCCCCAGAGCAGAGAGGGTTAAGGGCCTTGCTCAAGGTCCCAACAGTGGCAGCTTGAGAGTGCTGGGGCATAAACCCCCGACCTTCCGATCAGTCACCCAGAGCTTTAACCGCCAAGCCACCACTGCCCCCCATAGTAGTAGTAGTAGTAGTAGTAGTAGTAGTAGTATTGCTGTAGTCATAGTAGGATACAGTATAATCAGCACTATTCATATTACATACAATCTCAGACTTTCCTCAGGAATTGATTAGTAAATCCTGGGACAAACCATAAGTATGCCCCACCCCCCACCCCACTATGCTTGAATCCATGCATGGAACCCTGACAACCCAACACACGCAAAATAAAATGCATACATTACTACACTGCACATCTAAGTCTTACCTTAGGTGGCTGGCTTCTTTCTTATTTTTCCCCCTCGCGAACTCATCCACCGAATTGTCAAAGTCCAGCTTTTTCACAAGCTCCAAATCAGCAGTGACAGTATGTTGAGTGTTCTTTGGCCCATTTCAGTTTAGAAAATTAACATACTCTGGCTTCTCCTTCCTCCTTTTTCTGAATGTTTTCTTTTCATCAGTACACTTAGCTTGGGTTTACAGTTATCTATATTTTTCATCATCTTATCAAGAGACTATCACAATTGACTTATGCTACAGGCTACTATCTAGTGAGTGTTTAGAGTAACACTGTAATATACAGTTGAGAGTCAACAACATACAGTCATCCAGCATACAGTCCAGCAGCTTGTATGTGACGAACATTTGTTTTAGATGTACATATATTCAACTGCGCTTGATGCAGCGGCTGTGTTTGGTAGGTTTCAGCAAAATTTACAGCCAAACTACTTCTCAAGAATGCAGGCATTGGACAAGGGAGACAGATTTTTTTCTTTTTCTCAAGCCTTTGCGTGAGAAACAAGGTCACTGTGGTGCACATGCATTTCTGATGTAGGGACATTATCCACTCCAAAATCCCAATATAGCTCAGGGGTGTCCAATCTTATCCAGAAAGGGCTGGTGTGGGTGCAGGTTTTTATTCCAATCGAGCAGGAGCCACACCTGATTCCACCTCTTTAATTGAAGCTGAGCTTGGCTTTCAGTAGACTCAGCTGTTTCCAGGGTTGAGAGGGTTACTTTAAAAACGTATTCCGTTACAGTTACAAATTACTTGTAATCAGTAACGTAATCCAAGTATCACAATATAAAAGTAATGTAATCTGATTACTTTTAGATTACTTCAAGGCCACATACAGTATGTAAATAAAGTCAAGAGAAAAGCAATATGATCTATTGAATATAATCTAATCAATATGAAATACTTTTATTTAGAGCTTATTTGAGAGCGTAAAAACATGCTCAACGTTTGGATTTCAATTAATAAAATAAATAAATTTGTTGCTCATGTGAGTCACAACTGGCAAGAGAGAACCAGAACTATAATGATGCAGCTGTCTATACTGTGTTATGTCAAAAGCAGGGCTCCACACAAACAAATATATATCTTAAAGAGCCACTGGCTCACATAAGAAAAAATAACAGGAACTAAATGATTTTTTAAGTGCCACATAAGAATTAATTTACGTTTAAAATGTTTAAACACTTACTTTCAGTCATCCTGTCATGTGTGTACGTCTGGCCTCCTTCTACAGCATCAGCATTTTCATCCAAGTTCACTTAAAGTTCCACAGCTTGTGCTAACTGGGGTTTTTGTGGAACATTCTGTGGTTACATTGTCTTTTTTTATGCTTTTGACTATCGCCCTGTTGCAGTTCCTAATTGTGACCACTAGGTGTAATAATAACTCTATGGTGTTAAAGGGGGCAGTGAGTACGAGTCCCCGTTATTGCACAGAATCTAAAAAGGCAAACAAATCGATGGAACATCAGCTTATATCTTCCAAATAGCAGTATTTGCTTAAAACATTAGCCACTCAAATAAGGAAATTAGTATTTCAGTGGAATTTAAAATGTATGGAGTTGTGAATGAGGACAGTATAAAGATTAATATTCAATGAATAACTTTGCCACACCTGCCCCTATGGACAAGCAGCCACAGGTCCTCACTGGGCTCTCATCAAATTCAGATCCAAACACCAATAACATTTCCGAGTTGATTTCAGATCCTGTGACTTTACATTCATTGACTTGTGTTCAATGTATTGTGTCGTGTGTGACAGCATTACAGCTTTTGAAGTATGTGCTTCAAATCTATGCTCGTCGACTGATTCTTTGTGGCCTGGAAACATGTCCAGAAGGTCCTTGCCTTTCCCCACATTTGTGTAACTGTCCTACGTTGTTCTCTTACAAGTTGTCTCTGTACGTTATGTCATATGCACTTTATGAACAATACGTTATGTCATATACATACACATACGTTATGTCATATACACTCATACAAAATCTCATTGTTTTCGTATACTCTGCATCCTAAATACAATTAACAATAAAGGTGACTTGACTTGACTAACAGTATAATAAAAGTATGTTGTTGTCAGGACAACTCCTGTATATTGGATTATGACATAATTTATTTTTTTATCATTCATGCTGATCTGGAATATAAAAACATATATAAGTTTTAATATGTTGAAGGTCATAAGAAGTCCATAGTTCCTCTAAAAAGGAACCACGATATGACCACATCACTATTTGAATGACGTAGTTCTGGATATTGGAAAGCCTTCATTCATCACCATGGAGGCAGAAGATAATATTGTTGAAGATAATATTATTCATCTTCTTAAATGAAAAAGGAAAATATATGCTTTAAAACATATAACTGAACAGTTGAGACTGTAAAAGGGTAAACACTATTTGTAATAACAATGTAATATAGGCACCACAGGGCTATTCTCAAATCTGTGTGTGTGGGATCAAATTCTTGATGGAAATTTTGACATTTTCTTGATGGATAGTAAGCCCATGTTTAATAAAATGTTTCTTCAGGTTTGACTTCTTACCTGATTTCAAAGTTACTAGGACAAGGCACTTATTCCACCGGGAACTGCTCTCGTCTACTTTTATGAAGTACGAAGCACAGCCAGACTCAATCCTCTGTGACATATTTACACACTCTCGTTTCGCTCTTCATGCATCAAGGAGCCCGTCAGACGCGAAGCTCTGGTCTATTTTCTTACTGTATATATAGTTTTTGGTATCTGGTAGTAATGTTTCAGTTGGTAAATCAGGTTGTTCCCTGTGTACACACGTATATCTCATTCAATTCAGGAAGATTATCAGGAAAATCTTGATAAAAAAAGATTCATTTGTAAAGTGACATGTTTACCAAAGCAATGTTTTCTAGCTTTACTAGCACTCTGTCAAATGTCTTCTGCAACTTCACTGTGTCTGTGATGTTCATAAGTAATTTGTATTCCTTCAAGGTCAGCCCTTGGTGCCAGATGGAGCATTAACACACTTCCTCACAGCTCCCCTCCCTCTCTATATGGGATATGGGGCATGATCTCCTGCAAGACCTACAGCTCCAGTTAAATTTTGCCCTTCTCTCTCTCTCTCTCTCTCTCTCTCTCTCTCTCTCTCTCTCTCTCTCTCTCTCTCTCTCTCTCTCTCTCTCTCTCTCTCTCCTTTCCCCTTTCAACCAAGTGTTTCCTCTCATTCCCTGCATTCAATACTGTTTTGAATTTGATCAAATTCTTCATTTCTGGAGTTAGTGTCAGTTAGGTATCATGTAATAGCCAATATTACAGCCAATTTAAACCAACACAATGAAATGTTTTTTATGTTAAGTATTGCAGTTCTCCCACTTATAGTCTGTCTACCATGTTTTCATTGTTTTGAAAGGGCAATTATAGCAGCCTTCATGGTTATGATAAAGCTGCACTGTAATACTAAGATCTAAGTCTCTTTGATGTACCATAACCAGTAGGGATGTAACCATATAGGAATAATTTATTCTGAACAGATAATGTGTTCAAAACAGAAATAAATACACATCCAATACAAAATACACATATACACAGTACACATACAAAATACACATCAATGAGATGGCAATCAGGTGTGAGTGAGCATCCTGTTTTATTTAAAGAACAGGGATCTATCAGAGTATAATCTTGTTTGTGGAAGAAGAGCTTTTTGAGGACTTCAGAAAAAGAGTTGTTGCCTCTCATCAGACTGGAAAATGACGTCGATGACGTTTTACTTCATATTTTTGCAGATATTTATAGAAAATTCACAAACTTTCAAGCACCACTGGATATATTTTTAAAATTCTAGTTTAGGCCATGCCCCCTACAGTTAAAGTATTCAACTATTTGGAGCATTAAACAGATACAGATGCAGATATTGTCATTGTGTTCTACCCGTCATAAGCAGCAAAATGCTGTGAACATCTACAATGTTAAAACCACTTCTCGTCTTCTTTTGTGTCCAGCTGGATTCCTAAACACTCCTTGTGCTACAGTGACATTGAGGTTTTTGCTTTGTACAAGATAACATTATGAGTATTTTAAAAATAAGGTTACACGTTTCTCCTTGGTAATAAGTAATTAACAGCTTGACACTAGGAAACAAAAGCTCTATTCATGATGGCAAATTGAGTTTAGTAATAATAATAGAACACTAATAGTCCTGTAGGAGGGAACACTAATAATAAAACACTAATAGTCCTATAGGGGAGAGAGAGAGAGAGAGAGAGAGAGAGAGAGAGAGAGAGAGAGAGAGAGAGAGAGAGAGATTCCTTCAATTCAGCTTCAATAACCACAGCACAAAAACATCCCCTGAGAAATGAATCAGCATTGCACAGCAGCCCAATAGCAATATAACAGTTTATAATAGTAATAAACATTAGCACGGCAACCTTCATATCCAGGAATATCCCTTACCTGACAATTTCACAGACAGGTGGCCTAAATCATTTTAACAATGTCACTTTCAATCACAGGCATCAACCATAACATCTTTTTTTTAAACTGAAATTATCTGTAGTAGGTCTTAATATTGTGTCTTAAGACTGGCTTCTTATTGCTGAAGATTAGAATGAACTGTTTACCGTGGTGGTTAGTTGGGATATTAAAACTATTGGGCTGAGTCTTATATCACAAGGTCTCATCGTATACAGGCATAAAAATATTACACATACACACAGGAACACACCACTCAGTGAAAGAGACATAAGCAATAGAATTTTTTTCATAGTGTTGTTTAATGTATAATACTGCAGGTAATGCTACACATCTCATAGTTTAATAAGCTTTTGATTACATTTTGAAGAAAAGAAAAGTATATAATATATTTGGGGGTTTTTTTGTTTGTTTGTTGTTGTTGTTGTTGTTGTTGTTTTTGGGGGGGAGGGAATTAATGAGCCAGTATGATGCATGCAAGAAATTAGTACATGGAAAGAAATCAGGGTCCGGCATTTTACCAAACGCCATCTCTCCTTTTTAAATGCAGAAGAAGTCCATTTCCTATGTGAACACATAAAATGAAAAGGTCATTATGACACAACCTAAATGTACTTCTCTCTCACTGCTATAGTAGAGAAACGGCACACTCACTGTTGTGGCCAACTCAGCGGTTTTCTTCATGAAAATCTGTGTCTCATTAACATGATTACTGGGGAAGTAGCCAATGATACCCATTTGGTCCACATAGCGCTCACCATAAACCTGCAACACAGAACTGTTATGATTTCTCAAATAATATTCTTTAAATTATATTAAAATGCTAAAAGAACTGTGAACAAAAGTTTATTGTTATCTCATGCTCAAATACACTGCAAATGTTAGAAATACCTGAAGATTCAGCTCCTCCGAGAGCACCTGATTAGTGATACTGAAACATCCACAACACTCTCCTTTTGAGTGTAATTATATGTATACACACTACCCCCTTTATTAAGAACACTTGCACACCTGCTTATTTGTCTGATTATCCAATCAGCCAATTATGTGGAAGCAGTGAAATGCATCACTTTGACTGTGGCACGGTTGTTGGTGCCAGACAGTTCTGCAGGTGAAAAATAAAAATATCCAGCCTTTTGTTGCCCCGTCCCAACTTTTTTGAGACTTGTTGTGGCCATCAAATTTAAAATTACCTTATTTCTTCCTTAAAATGGTTCATTTCCTCAGTTGAAACATTTGATATGTTTTCTATGTTCTACTGTGAATAACGTATAGGTTTATGAGATTTGCAAATCATTGCATTTTGTTTTTATTGGCATTTTACACAGCATCCCAACTTTTTTGGAATTGGGGTTGTATCTCAGAACACATGTTGTTCCTTGAGGCATATGGACTACAGGTGAAGACCACATTCACTTTTGCCAGCCAACAACAGAAATCTGAGGTTACAGTGGGCACAAGCTCACTGAAACTGGACAGCTGAAAATAAAAAAAAAACGTCACCTGATCCTTTTCCAATTTCACCTGTCCATTTCTGATTTATCTAACTCACCTGAATGCAATCAGAGACACTATAAAAACATTTTTTCTGCATACATTTTGTTGCTGTTTTGCAATTCTAAGCCATTCATGTTGTATTTTGTTGTATCTTGCCTGTTCCTTTGGAACTGTTTACTGTGTTACTATCCCTTTGTGTGTTTTTACCTGGGCTGTTCTATCGATTATGTTTTGTGCTTGTCTTTATTTATTAAACCTAGCACTTGGACTTATCAGAGCCGTAAAACTTCAGTTCATTTCTAAAGGCAAATCCAGTCTTGAGACGTTTTCTGTATTGACCTGAACATGTCTCTGTGATATTGGCATTTACACATGGACTTAGCCATACGCATTAGTCTCTCTAAATATGATCTTGTCAGAGAGAGACTAGAAGTCATTTCTTCTTCTAGAAGGCAGATAGTGGCATTGTGTTGCTTCCCATATACTGTATGTCTATTGAGGTGTGTTCTTATTCGCTGTGCTGTTTCCTGTTCATGATAGATGGCACGCTAATTCAATCATGTCTTCATCCACTGCTTTATTCATGATTCCAGAGTACCAACATATACTCCTACCTCCATTTTTATTACTGTTCTGGACATATTAGTGTTTATTACAGCTATCTTGCACTTGTTTCTGGCAAACTGTGGTACTTGTACTGCTGTTGGATCTGTAGTAGCTTTATATGTAAAGTGTTTTCCAGTTCCATTGTAAGTCATTTAGAATTCAAGTGATTGCAAAATGTAGATAATGAAAAAAGGAAAAACCTATTTATCGTTTAGGGAAGAAAATCGTAAAAAAAAAAAAAAAAAAAAAAAAAAAAAAAAGTGGAGTCTGATACGTGGAGAGAAATGAGTCAGAACTGACTGTTGGGATGTTACAGTTACAGGGATACTCACACTCCCAGACCAGAAGACTCCGGCACCATCTACTGGTTGTAGTTTAGAATAAACATATATCATTTGGCCTTTCTTCAGGTTGATGAATCGACAGTCGGAAGCAATGTAGTCCTCAAGAGCTTGTGCTGCTGAGATGACGTCTAGACAGGAATACATATAGCCAAACTGTATTTCATCATGTACAGATGTTTTTCACAAATGTGTGTGTGTGTATGTATATATATATACACACACATATATGTATGTATATTATCCATCCATCCATCCATCTTCTATACCGCTTATCCTTTTCAGGGTCGGGGGGAACCTGGAACCTATCCCAGGGAGCATCAGGCACAAGGCGGGATACACCCTGGGCAGGGTGCCAGTCCATCGCAGGGCACAATCACATTATGTATGAATATATATATATATATATATATATATATATATATATATATATATATATATATATATATATATATATATATATATATATATATATATATATATATATATAAAATTTACATACATATATGTATGTATATTATGCATTTTTTATGCTTATTTTATTTAAAAAAAAATTCATATTTTATGCTTTATGCATTTGTGAAGGTATTTTTGGTTCATGCATTGTAGGGTTAAATATCAAAAATCTAAAAGGTGTGCGTCATACCTGACACCTAGATGAACACTTTACAGTTAGTTGTGTGACTGTACATCATTCCCTTCAAATGCTATTGAGCTTTAAATTATGGTATATTTTGTGTATGGACCTATTCAGTAATGAAATATATCTCAAATTTAAATGTGATTTAATAGTTTATTTTATTAAATTTAAAAAATCTAAAAGGTGTGTATCATACCTGACACCTTGATGAACACTTTACAGTTAGTTGTGTGACTGTAAGTCATTCCCTTCAAATGTTATTGAAGTTAGAAATGTGTATAACAATGTCATATGTAACTTTAGAGACGGTCCCTTAATTTCTGCATATCCGCAAATATCGAACGTCCAACGTCAAACCAACTTTATGGCAGTGGTCAGGGGCGTAACCACGCATTCTTTGGGGGGTTATGTCCCCCCAATGTTGAGGAAATACCAATCTGTCCCCCAATATACCGTACAAAATATTTTCTATATGCCCCCCTCTAATGAACCCTGCCAACAGATCTGTCTTTTCTTCATCTATTCTCTTTATTTATGTCTATTCCTTTTTAATATATTTCCGTTTGTTAAGGAAAATAGGTGTGTGCACCTCCTCCAATTGTACACTTGGATGCGCCATACTCAACACAAGTTCGTTGATATATTTTAGCAGCTCAGTCTGTAAGAAATGGAGACAGCAGCCAAGCGTAGAAAAGTACAGCAGAGGATACGAGCTTTTTTCCAGACAGTAAGTAACTAGATACCTAAGTAGTAGGTAACATTAGTATAGAAGGCATCATAACATGGCTTGGTTTGTTCTTAAGAATGTCAGTTAACTTTTAACATTTGCACACCCAGGAAGTAGGCTAGGCCAGGGGTTCCCAAACGTTTCCAGGGCAAGGCCTCCCAAATGGCATTAACATTTGACCGAGGCCCCCCTATTGCAAGATGTCTTTAAAACAAATTAAAAATACAGACTTCTGAATATATCCCCTTTTTTTTAATGAATAATTACATCTTACATCTTCACATTACATTACATTAGGAATTGATTGTGGGTGTGTGTGGTTGTCTGAGAGTGAGAAAGAGAAAACATACTAGTGGGAGGGATGGGCTTGGTGGCTCCGACCAAATTGTTGAGGCCCCCCAGGCTCCCCCACTTTGAAAACCACTGGGCTAGGCTAACGTAAGTTCCAGTTTTTGACCATTAACGTTACATTCACTTGCATAATCTCCCGCCAAGTTCATTGCGAACCCTCACGTTGTGACAGACTGTTATAAATGCGAGTGAAAGTGAGGAAAGTTGCACAGCATTTCGTTCCTTTACACTACATTTGGGCTAAGGACAACTAAGTGATTTTACAAATATAAGGCGCAGCATAATGCTGAGATGTGCTAGCTTAGCAACGAGAGATATGGAACTAACGTCTGAGTTGTGGCCATATTGCAGTTATCCATTCAGAACTAGTTAGGGCAGTTTGTCTTTAGATTTAAGAAAAGAAACCTCCAGTACCCTTTATATAGCTAACGTTTCAGGTTACCACTATATATTGTTGTACACTTTGTACACTTATTACACAGCAAGCTAAACAGCATGATGACATTAACACAATAAATGACACCAGTTACACAAACAGAATATTCAGTTTATCAAATTAAAATGATCATCTAAGTCAGTTATTGCTCTTCTGGGAAAATAATGGTACCTGGTCACAATGCAGGCAGCACAGCATTGCCTGGAAGCATCCGTGGAGAAATTGTATTTACAACATATATAGTGTTGAATTTAGATTCATAGGTAGCCATCCCTTCTGAGTTTGTTTAAAAGTCGTGAGTGCGTGTTTAAACGTTAGCGTGTGTGGTTTGCCTGCACACGTCTTAACTCGCCTCTACTTGGTGTAGTAGGTTTCATGGTAGGTTATGGAGCAGAGAATACATCTGCCCACAGGACGTCCACAGCACCCTACAATTTCCCCATGCTGTGGGAGCTTCTATCGCTCAGAAATCACGTGAATTCAAACAGTAACTGTAATCCTAAAACTATGTTCTAAATATGTGAATTTTCAGTATCAAACTTTGAATGTTCTGGGGGGGGCTTGGACCCCCCAAATGTCCATACCAAGGTTATGCCCTTGCCAGTTGTACACTTACATGAGCAGTGCTCGTCTGCACATATTTTCCGGTCGGCCAGCTTCTCCATAAAAACAGCATTTACCGGGTGAAACAGATATCCAAAGGAAAGAATGAGCAAAAGGAGGCGGTTTGATTTCTCCATTTTCAGGTCAGGTACAGATTTCTCACTGCAGTTTATCCTTTCACATGGAGAGACCAGAACAAACTTCTGCAGAACAGCCAACAGGCTGGGAGATTTGGAATTTTTGGAAGAGGGGGGGTGGCAGCGCTCTGTTTGCTGAGCTAATATTTTCTCATCTCTATAAAGTGCTCTCTTGTTCATATTGAATTATAATATGTTTATTTTAAAACACTAGATATTGTGACCCTGTCATGAATATTATGATACGAACATATTTTTGTTCAGTAATATATTGTATGGCTCTCTGTCTCTCTTTTTTGTACATACAGAGACATGAGTTTTACCCAAAGAAAATGTATTAGTATAAGTAAATATTCTGTTTAATTTTCTAAACAAGCTAATAAGCTGCCCATTGGCATATGCAATTTTTACATAGTCCTTCAATTTAAAGAAACACTGTAGTCTGGATATGGACCGTGCTTGATAAGGGTGGCACAAAAAACGTGACAAAAAATGCAATTAATAGCTGATATTGAAACTTTTTTGAGGAAAACATTTTAATTTCATCTTGTGAGTTTATTCGAAAGAAATTGTCCTCCTTTGAGATACCTTCGAATGCAAACTGGCCAGAACACTCCAGGTTTACAGTTGGTATAATCATGTTTTGTCTTAGTAAAGTCAAACTAG
Organism: Ictalurus punctatus; assembly: GCF_001660625.3. Classification (NCBI taxonomy): domain Eukaryota; kingdom Metazoa; phylum Chordata; class Actinopteri; order Siluriformes; family Ictaluridae; genus Ictalurus; species Ictalurus punctatus. The sequence goes on along the minus strand of NC_030418.2, from coordinate 6,083,553 downwards.
CTAGCTTCTGTCAAACTTTTAATCCATAAGTGCTTCCCAAAACTTAATGTGATGTACTTAAAAATGTCACATAGTTCCAGATGTAATGACTTTTGGACTAATTATATACTATCATTTGCATTTTACATGAATAACACACTCTTACAGAAATTAAATTACCAGGCTGTTAATTTTAAGGTCAAACACCAAATAACAATGATTTATTTATTTGTTTATTTGTTTATTTATTTGTTTATTATTATAAATCACTTTATTTAAGAATGCTTATATTGTAAACTGCAAATTAAAATGTCTTACCCATGGTAAGTGTGACATCTTAAACTGTTGAACTCCACCACATTCATTTCCATTTAAATAATTAATGTAAAAAAAAAATTTAAAAATTAAAAAATGTCTCATTACATTTACATTTATGGCTTTTAGCAGAAGCTTTTATCCAGTGTGACCTCAAGAAGTCCATTATCTATGGTGAAAACATAGATAATGCAGTTTCATGCAAACTTGCCTGAGTCTAAAGATACCAGCAAGCTAAGACACTCCCAGAAATAGAAGTTAGTATTGATAAATATGAACTTGTTTTCTTGTTATTGTTTTTACTTTACATTCTAAAATAGTACTACTCATATTTGTCAGTGTCTGGAATTTAGATTTTTTTTAATATAGTTTACACATTTCTTAAACAAAAATGAAAGAAAAACATAATGCAAAACTAAATAAATCTTATAAAGCTAGGAAATTAAAACCTCTAAAGCATTCCCAGAAAAATGTTATAATTCAGCCTTTGGCTTTGGGATGCTAATAACTTTATAAATAAAAATACAACTTTGTAAGATGACTCTATTATGTGTACTCAATAGTCTACACATATGGCATGTATTCTGCAGTTACTCTATAATTGTTATCTAGAAATGGGTGGTGCTGTTGCCCAGGCACATATGTGTTATCCTATTGTGTATGTAGTTAGGCTCAGGTTGAAAATGAAGGGTTGTACTTGGTAGTCACATCACTGGTGTTACCAGTAATAATAAGTTAGTATTAGAATATATACAGAATAGAATAGAAGAGAATTAATCTGAGGCAGCTTTACAGGCATGAAAGCTTTAACCCTCAGTGAGAAAGCTGAAGACGAGAGTGGCCAAGAGAACCTTGGGAGAAAACAAGGCTCCAGGGGAAGTTCATTTCTTCAGAACTGGGAGTCATATGTTATGAGACTTTTTTTTTATCATATACTCTAGCAGTTCAAGTTTATCCATCCATCCATTCCATCTTCTATACCGCTTATCCGACAGCGTCAAATGGAACCTGGAGCCTATCCCAGGGAGCATCAGGCACAAGGCAGGGTACACCCTCGACAGGGTGCCAGTCCATCGCAGGGCCCAATCACATACACATTCACATACCCATTCATACACTACAGACACTTCTGGACATGCCAATCAGCCTACAGTGCGTGTCTTTGAACAGGGGGAGGAAACCGGACTACCTGGAGGAAACCCCCACAGCACGGGGAGAACATGCAAACTCCGCACACACAGGGCAGCCACGGGAATCGAACACCCAACCCTGGCGGTGTGAGGCAACGTGTGAACCACTAAGCCACCGTGCGTCCCAGTTCCAGTTTATATGCAATTTAAGTTAATGGTTAGCAATAAGCATACCAATAACCTAGTTATCACTGGACTCAGTCTCCTCTTGTTATATAACGCAGTCTGTAATGGTGACAGGATGAGAGGTGTCTCCATGCCATAGATGGCAGTTAATCAATGGAGCAGAAGACCTGTTGTCCCCAGGCTTGTAGGCAGGAGCTTGTGGACATCCAGATGACAGGGTTCCTCTCAGGTAACCTGAGATCAGGATCAAACCAGGTCTTTTGAATATCCATTCGTTTCACACAGTATGTTGCAACTGTACTGCAATATTACATGAACTACAAACCCATTGTCAGTGCTCAATGACTCATATATGAGCTCACTCACATATATTTTTAAACAGTGTTTCACCCAACTTCCTGTTCAGATTGTTTAACATGTTCTTACAATTTCCGCGTCTGTGTTTATGTCCATGTAATATTGCAGCGTAGTTGCAACATATAAAACTAATGCATATTCAAGATACTCTATTGACCGTCAGTCCTTCGCCACCCAATCACACGCGCCACCTCCTGAATATTAATTTAATGACGCAGCCGCTTCCGCAAACT